>NW_013666878.1:64893-65820 GCF_000517525.1 Limulus polyphemus | reverse complement strand
AAACAAACACAAGATTAGGTTATCTAGTACTGTAAGCCATGACCATAAGTAAACAAATTCACGGTTATCTGTTACTGTAAGCCATGACCATAAGTAAACAAGTACAAGGTTATCTAGTACTGTAAACCATGACCATAAGTAAACAAATTTATGGTTATCTCGTTCTGTAAGCCATGACCATAAGTAAACAAATTCAAGGTTATCTAGTCCTGTAAGCCATGACCATAAGTAAAAAAATTCACAGTTATCTAGAACTATAAGCCATGACCATAAGTAAACAAATTCATGGTTATTTAGTTGTGTAAGCCATGACCAAAAATAAACAAATTCATGGTTATCTAGAACTGTAAGCCATGACCATAAGTAAATAAATTCATGGTTATCTAGTTCTGTAAGCCATGACCATAAGCAAACAAATTCACGGTTATCTAATACTGTAAGCCATGACCATAAGTAAACAAATTCATGGTTATATAGTACTGTAAGCCATGACCATAAGGAAACAAATTCAAGGTTATCTAGTTCTGTAAGCCATGACCATAAGTAAACAAACACAAGATTAGGTTATCTAGTCCTGTAAGCCATGACCATAAGTAAACAAATTCACAGTTATCTAGAACTGTAAGCCATGACCATAAGTAAACAAATTCATGGTTATCTAATACTGTAAGCCATGACCATAAGTAAACAAATTCATGGTTATATAGTACTGTAAGCCATGACCATAAGGAAACAAATTCAAGGTTATCTAGTTCTGTAAGCCATGACCATAAGTAAACAAACACAAGATTAGGTTATCTAGTCCTGTAAGCCATAACCACCAGTAAACAAATTCATGGTTATATAGTACTGTAAGCCATGACCATAAGTAAACAAATTCACGGTTATCTAATACTGTAAGCCATGACCATAAGTAAACAAATTCAC
>NW_013666878.1:62088-64662 GCF_000517525.1 Limulus polyphemus | reverse complement strand
GCTTATGGTTATGACTTACAGGACTAGATAACCTTGTGTTTGTTTACTTATGGTCATGGGTTACAGCAAGACTGTAAGTAAACAAGCACAATATTATCTAGTACTATAAGCCAAGCCTGTAAATAAGCAAGCACAATGTTATCTAGTACTATAAGCCAAGCCTGTAAGTAAGCAAGCACAATGTTCTCTAGTACTATAAACCAAGCCTGTAAGTAAACAAGCACAAGGTTATCTTGTACTGTTGGCCAAGCCTGTAAGTAAACAAGCACAATGTTATCTAGTACTATAAGTCAAGCCTATAAGTAAAGAAGCACTAGGCTATTTATTAATGTAGGCCAAACCTGTAAGTAAAAAAAACAAGGTTACCTAGTACTGTAAGCCATGACCATAAGTAAACAAATTCACGGTTATCTGTTACTGTAAGCCATGACCATAAGTAAACAAGCACAAGGTTATCTAGTACTGTAAACCATGACCATAAGTAAACAAATTCAAGGTTATCTAGTCCTGTAAGCCATGACCATAAGTAAACAAATTCACGGTTATCTAGAACTGTAAGCCATGACCATAAGTAAACAAATTCAAGGTTATCTAGTTCTGTAAGTCATGACCATAAGTAAACAAATTCATGGTTATCTAGTACTGTAAGCCATGACCATAAGTAAACAAATTCACGGTTATCTAGTACTGTAAGCCTGACCATAAGTAAAGATATTCATGGTAATATAGTACTGTAAGCCATGACCATAAGTAAACAAATTCAAGGTTATCTAGTTCTGTAAGCCATGACCATAAGTAAACAAACACAAGGTTATCTAGTACTGTAAGCCATGACCATAAGTAAACAAGCACAAGGTTATCTAGTACTGTAAGCCAAGCCTGTAAGTAAACAAGCACAATGTTATTGTAAGCCATGACTATAAGTAAACAAACACAATATTAGGTTATCTAGTCCTGTAAGCCATGACCATAAGTAAACAAACACAAAATTAGGTTATCTAGTTCTGTAAGCCATGACCATAAGTAAACAAACACAATATAAGGTTATCTAGTCCTGTAAGCCATGACCATAAGTAAACAAACACAAGATTAGGTTATCTAGTGGACTAGATAACCTAATCTTGTGTTTGTTTACTTATGGTCATGGCTTACAGGACTAGGTAACCTAATATTGTGTTTGTTTACTTATGGTCATGGCTTACAGTACTAGATAACCTAATCTTATAAGTAAACAAACACGGTTATCTAGTACTGTAAGCCATGACCAAGCCATGACCATAAGTAAACAAACACAATATTAGGTTATCTAGTCCTGTAAGCCATGACCATAAGTAAACAAACAGAAGATTAGGTTATCTAGTACTGTAAACCATGACTATAAGTAAACAAATTCAAGGTTATTTAGTACTGTAAGCCATGACCATAAGTAAACAAATTCACGGTTATCTAGTACTGTAAGCCATGACCATAGGTAAACAAACACAAGATTAGGTTATCTAGTACTGTAAGCCATGACTATAAGTAAACAAACACAATATTAGGTTATCTAGTCCTGTAAGCAATGACTAAGTAAACAAACACAAGATCAGGTTATCTAGTCCTGTAAGCCATGACCATAAGTAAACAAACACAAGGTTTTTTAGTCCTGTAAGCCATGACCATAAGTAAACAAATTCACGGTTATCTAGTACTGTAAGCCATGACCATAAGTAAATAAATTCACGGTTATCTATTACTGTAAGCCATGACCATAAGTAAACAAGCACAAGGTTATCTAGTACTGTAAGCCAAGCCTGTAAGTAAACAAGCACAATGTTATCTAGTACTATAAGCCAAGCCTGTAAGTAAGCAAGCACAATGTTATCTAGTACTATAAGCCAAGCCTATAAGTAAACAAGCACTAGGCTATTTATTAATGTAAGCCAAACCTGTAAGTAAAAAAAACAAGGTTACCTAGTACTGTAAGCCATGACCATAAGTAAACAAATTCATGGTTATCTGTTACGGTAAGCCATGACCATAAGTAAACAAACACAAGGTTATCTAGTACTGTAAACCATGACTATAAGTAAACAAACACAAGATTAGGTTATCTAGTCCTGTAAGCCATGACTATAAGTAAACAAACACAAAGCCACAGAACTAGATAACCTTGAATTTGTTTACTTATGGTCATGGCTTACAGTACTAGATAACCTTGTGTTTGTTTACTTATGGTCATGGCTTACAGAACTAGATAACCTTGAATTTGTTTACTTATGGTCATGGCTTACAGTACTAGATAACCTTGTGTTTGTTTACTTATGGTCATGGCTTACAGTACTAGATAACCGTGAATTTGTTTACTTACGGTCATGGCTTACAGTACTATATAACCATGAATTTGTTTATTTATGGTCATGGCTTACAGAACTAGATAACCATAAATTTGTTTACTTATGGTCATGGCTTACAGGACTAGATAACCTAATCTTGTGTTTGTTTACTTATGGTCATTGCTTACAGGACTAGATAACCTAATCTTGTGTTTGTTTACTTATGGTCATTGCTTACAGGACTAGATAACCTAATCTT
>NW_013666878.1:51482-61372 GCF_000517525.1 Limulus polyphemus | reverse complement strand
AAGATTAGGTTATCTAGTCCTGTAAGCAATGACCATAAGTAAACAAACACAAGATTAGGTTATCTAGTCCTGTAAGCAATGACCATAAGTAAACAAACACAAGATTAGGTTATCTAGTCCTGTAAGCCATGACCATAAGTAAACAAATTTATGGTTATCTAGTTCTGTAAGCCATGACCATAAGTAAACAAACACAAGGTTATCTAGAACTGTAAGCCATGACCATAAGTAAACAAATTCAAGGTTATCTAGTTCTGTAAGCCATGGCCATAAGTAAACAAATTCAAGGTTATCTAGTATTGTAAACCTTGACCATAAGTAAACAAACACAATATTAGGTTATCTAGTCCTGTAAGCCATGACCATAAGTAAACAAACACAAGATTAGGTTATCTAGTCCTGTAAACCATGACCATAAGTAAACAAATTCATGGTTATCTAGTTCTGTAAGCCATGACCATAAATAAACAAATTCATGGTTATCTAGTACTGTAAGCCATGACCATAAGTAAACAAATTCACGGTTATCTAGTACTGTAAGCCATGACCATAAGTAAACAAATTCAAGGTTATCTAGTTCTGTAAACCATGACCATAAGTAAACAAATTCATGGTTATCTAGTTCTGTAAGCCATGACCATAAATTATGACCATAAGTAAACAAACACAAGATTAGGTTATCTAGTACTGTAAACCATGACCATAAGTAAACAAATTCAAGGTTATCTAGTTTCTGTAAGCCATGGCCATAAGTAAACAAATTCAAGGTTATCTAGTATTGTAAGCCTTGACCAGAAGTAAACAAACACAATATTAGGTTATCTAGTACTGTAAACCATGACTATAAGTAAACAAACACAATATTAGGTTATCTAGTCCTGTAAGCCATGACCATAAGTAAACAAACACAAGATTAGGTTATCTAGTTCTGTAAGCCATGACCATAAGTAAACAAGCACAAGGTTATCTAGTACTGTAAGCCAAGCCTGTAAGTAAACAAGCACAAGGTTATCTAGTACTGTAAGCCAAGCCTGTAAGTAAACAAGCACAATGTTATCTAGTACTATAAGCCAAGCCTGTAAGTAAGCAAGCACAATGTTATCTAGTACTATAAACCAAGCCTGTAAGTAAACAAGCACAAGGTTATCTAGTACTATAAACCAAGCCTATAAGTAAACAAGCACAAGGTTATCTAGTACAATAAACCAATCCTGTAAGTAAACAAGCACAAGGTTATCTAGTACTGTTGGCCAAGCCTGTAAGTAAACAAGCACAATGTTATCTAGTACTATAAGCCAAGCCTGTAAGTAAACAAGCACAATGTTATCTAGTACTATAAACCAAGACTGTAAGTAAACAAGCACAAGGTTATCTACTACTATAAGTCAAGCCTATAAGTAAACAAGCACTAGGCTATTTATTAATGTAAGCCAAACCTGTAAGTAAAAAAAACAAGGTTACCTAGTACTGTAAGCCAAGCATGTAATTAAATAAGCACAAGGTTATCTTATACTGCAATACAAGCCTACATATAAGCAATAATTTCACTTTGAAATCACCACTATAACTGTTGGTTACCACAGTTGTATCCAGAGCATTATATAATTGTCTCTCTCTGTCAAAGACCACATAGGCTGGTTCAATTACTTTAGAACACAATTGACAACACAAATTATTCTTTCTACTTTGTCATTACAATACAATCTGTTCGAGTAAGGTGACGTCAAATCACAACAACTGAAATACACAATTTATGATTCCTACACAGATACTTAAACAAACCCATGATAAATTCGTTCAAAAATAACTAAATTTAACATTTTCACTATCTAAATCATAATACTGCCATTAACTTAAACTATTGTGTATATCTAACAATAATTCCTTCTTTGAGAAACATACTTTATGTTGTTGCAAAAGTACTGCTCCAATTCCAACATCTGATGCATTGACCTGAACCATGAATGGTTTGTTGAAGTCTGGCATTCTAAGGATTTGAGAACTTCCTAACATGTTTTTCAACTTCTGGAATGCCATCTGCTGAGATTGTTCTCACTTCACCTTATTAGGTTGGCCTTTCTTAGTAAGGTCAGTTAGCGGTGCAACGATTTCAGCATAGTTTGGGATGAACTTCCTATAGTATCTTGCTAATCCTAGAAAGGATTCAACTTGTTGCTTGGTTTTTGGAGCAGGTGCATCTTGTATGCGAGTTAGCTTCTCCTCTTACATGGATATCTGTCGGTCACCCACCTTGTGTTTTATGAATTCCAGCATAGAATAACCGATGGTGAGATAGTCAGACCTGCTGCTCTCACTTTCCTGAACAAAACAGCACCCTAAGTTTCTTCAGGTGGTCTTCCCACATGGCTGTGTAGGTCAGAATGTCTGGTAAGGCTTCACTCTGACTGGATCCCTGGACGTGGTCTCCATCTTGTGTTGCACAAAGTCTGTCTTGCCTGGTCTATCTGTGTACTGGTATAGTAGATTCTGTAGCTCTTTCTTCTGCTTGCCAGCCAGTTCTTCACTGATGTTGACGTCTTTGTACACTTCATCTCCAGCCAGTGGCCTTAGTTCTAGGAGGTCTTCATCTTCAATGACAAAGTCACCATCTCCTGGTTCTGCATCTATGAGAGCCACATCTGTGCCTAAACAGCAGCACCCATTAGGTCTTCTTCCCTCTCAAAGTACGTCTTCAACAAACTGAGATAGAAGATCTTGGCCTTCCCATTCACTTTCACCTTATAATCCATTCTGTTGACCACTTCCTGTACTATAAAAGGTCCTTTCCACTGCAAGATGAGTTTGATTGTCTGTGGGTAGCAGAACCACGACCGTCTGTCCAACTTTGAAATGTCAGTCCTTGGCTTTATTGTCATAGAAGTGCTTCTTACTGCCTTGAGCTGCAAACAGACTTTCTCGAGCAAGTTGACAGGTCTCTTCCAGTCAGTTTCTGAAGTCTAACATGTACTGGTATGTGTTCCCCTTCTGACTCTTCTTCTCCTGTCCACAGTTATTTCAATATTTGCATTGCACCTGATACTGTTCTTCCATAGAGTAATTCAAAGGATGAAAATCCTGTACTTGTTTGTAGGATTTCTCATTAAGCAAATAATACTGCCTTCAGGTACCTGTCCCAGTCATGTGGTTTCTTTGGCATATCTTCTTCAGTATGCTATTTAACACTCCAGTGACTCTCCCTCAAAGTCTATTACATCTAGGGTTGTACAGGGTGGTAAGGGGCTGCCTAGTGCTGATGAGTCTTGCATAAGTTCTGAGGTAAATTGCATCCCTCTGTCACTTAAGACTTCTTCTGGAAAGCCTACTGTACAGAACACTTCCAGGAGGGCTTCTACTACTCTCTTTGTCTCTATCTTTGGCAATGCTATGGCTTCTGGGTAACATGTTGCTAGTCAACTATTGTCAGCATGTATTGTTGCTCTTGTCAGATACAGGTATTAGTGGTCTGATCAAGTCCACAGCTACTCTGCTGAATGGCTCTTCTATGAGAAGCACCTTACCCAGTGGCATCTTGGCTACCTTCCTTCTAGGTATTGTCCTTTGGCAGATGTCACGTGACCTGCAAAATCTGGTCACATATTCGAAGACCCCAGGTCAACGGAAGTTGCTGGTGATTCTGTCTGCCATCTTCTTTGCTCCTAGGTGTCCTTCCACAATTGATTCATCAAGTTCATCATTTAAGTCCAGTATTCTGTTGGTACTATGATCTGTTTTATTTCCCCAGTACAACTGCCTTGATAGATCTGGTACAGCACTCCCTTCTGGTCCTCTATTCTGCAAATCCCTTTCCCCTTTGTATTGTGCTCAACTTTCCCCCAGGCACTGTTCCAAAGTTTCTGCAGTAAAGGGTTATTTCTCCTGTGCTTCCTTCAGTTACCATAGATCTACATTTGAGATATCTCCTTTTGAGACTAGCAGGGGCTTGGCGTTTTGCTTGCTTTTATTTTCTTGAGGTCTTGTGGTGACTGCAGATGCCTCATCAGTCTCATTTCTTTCTGATTCCTCCAAACTTCTACTGCCTGATATAATGCCAATCACCAAGCCATAGTTGGGTACCTCCTCCATACACATGACCTAAAGGTCTCCCACGTAGTTTGGAATATCCACCTTTATTCTTGCTATGGGAAATTTTCTCACTGTCCCATCAATCAGCACACACAGAGGTACTTTGTCCATCATCTGTTCATCAGATACTAGACTGGTTATCATTGCTGCACCCCGTGTCTCATAGTACTTTCACTTTCTTGTCCCCATCATAGTCTTCACCTATTAGCATGTTGTGGTTTGTTGACACCTCTTGATGTTTGTCACATGGTCTGATCACCACCAGCACTTTTGACCCATTTGCTAACTTGAGCTAACCATCAATCATGCACTGTTTAATTATGGCGATAGTACTTCCTTCTGTGGTGAATCTGACAAGTTGTCTCTATTCGGTTTCTTATGGTAGCCACATTCATGGTGACAGTCACTCTTTTCTTGTTTCTTGCCAACACCATCTTTGTAGGTAGCTCCAGCTGTTTTCTATTGAGATTTCTGCTATCGCTAGTTGGTGATAAACTTGCACTTACTTGCAACGTGTCCCATTTTATAACAAGCATAGTATCTCTTCTTCCTTTTGTTGACTTCTTATCACCTTTTCTG
The DNA here is from genome assembly GCF_000517525.1 of Limulus polyphemus. Taxonomy (NCBI): domain Eukaryota; kingdom Metazoa; phylum Arthropoda; class Merostomata; order Xiphosura; family Limulidae; genus Limulus; species Limulus polyphemus. The sequence goes on along the minus strand of NW_013666878.1, from coordinate 56,710 downwards.
ACATCCTACTTCTGACAGCCAGCCCTGGTTTCAACCTTGATTGGTTATTTGTGGACTTGCCAGTTATACTCCCTCCATGGGTTTCCATATACTGTTCTGCCAGTTTGATAATCTTGTTCATGCCTTTCAGTGCTCTCTCCTTCAGGAACAGTGACATGTCAGTGGGACACGTTATCAGGAACTGTTCAAGTACTAGTAGATCTGCCAGTCCTTCAAAACTATCTTCACACTTGGCCATGTCAGTCCATCTTGTGCAGCATCACCGTAGATGTGCCACAAACTGAAATACAGTTTCTACAGTGTAAAGTTTGACTTCTCTGAACTTCTGACAAAAATATTCCTCAGTAAGTATATAGCATTGCAGCAAGGCCACTTTTAATTTGTCACAGTCCATGGCATCTTCTGATGTCATGCCAGCATACACTTGTAGGCCTTTTCCTGTGAGAGGTGGGCTGAGACAGACTGCCCAATCACCTCTGTTCCAGTTCTGACTTTGTTCAAATCTTTCATCTCTCTCCACAAGTCCTTCATCTTTTTGTTGGGTGAGCTTAACAATCTCAATTTTTGCTCTTATTCTCTCTATTTTCAGTCTCTCTCTCCTTTTCTTTGAGCCCAGGACCAAGTCAGTCTCCATTCTCTATCCGGTTGACATGGTTGTATAGTATAGTTGTAATCTCTACGATATTTTCACCACCACTACAGTTATGTGTAAATAGGCTTACTTCACCTGCTGTTGTTTACGTCTACTGCCATATACCACTGTAACATCCTGACTGGCTCACCAATGTCAGGTTTTTATATATGTATGTATGCATGGGCCAGGTTCTTTACAGTTGGTGTCTGTGACTTGTTGGTGATAAATTTCAACAGTTAACAAACAGCACACAATCCACTTGTTTTAAAATAATATATTAAAACAAGTCAAACATATGTCAAACAAATGCTCGTTACCACATTGTATCCAGAGCTATAAATAATTCTCTCTTTTTGTCAAAACTCCACACAGGTTTGTTCACTTACTTTAGAACACAACTGACCAGATAACTTATTCTTCTCTACTCTGTTGTTATAATACAATCTGTGATAATTTCACTTTAAAATCACCATTTTAATTATTGGTTACCACAGTTGTATCCAGAGCTTTATATAATTCTATCATTTTCAAATTCCACACAGGCTGGTTCAATTACTTTAGAACACAATTGACAAGACAAATTATTTTTCTATACTTTGTTACTACAATACAATTTGTGATAATTCACTTTAAAAATCGCCACTTTATGCTTTTTATGACTAAACTCACAATCACACAGTCTAGATCTAACTATCAATCTAATTATGTTTCTATCTATCCTCTATATATATGTATATATATATATATATATATATATATATATATACATGACAGCAGTCTCAAACATTCCACATGCTACTAGAGATTACAATGCAAGAATACTCAATTAAAGCAATGAGAAAAATTCAGAAGATTTGAGTAACATGACATCAAATCACAATAATCAAACTACACAATGTGTGATTCGTACACAGTTATGTAAACAAACCTGCAAGAAAGTATCGCTTCTAAAAATACTATATATATTATCTAGAACTGCAAGCCAGATCATCAATACACAAGCAAAAGGTTATATAGTACTGTAAGCCAAGCCCATAAGTAAAGAAGGACAAGGTTGTCTGATTTTTTTATTTTATTTACAGCTTAGTAAAGTACTAAATGAAACATTAGGTTACAACTAATCTCTATATGGCATGACAACTGCTTTTTGTACAGGCATTTATTTTGATGTTTTGTTATATTTTAAAATTTTAAAAAGGCAGTGTTAATTTATCTTCTGTGTTATTTTGGACAAACAAATTCTCCAGATTGTGTTTAAGTTTCTTATAAATTATTACAAATAGCTGTGTGTATATGCATTTTCTACATATAACTTAAATACAGATTTTTTCTACTACTACTTAATTTCAAAACTATTTAGTCTGATTCTGCAGAAAAACTTCTAAATCTACATAACTATTTCAGATTAAGGACAAAATTGCAAACCATTATTTCTTCTCATGTAATTGGGCAGAAATAGCAAAATGCCAGTGACAATACAGAACCCACCCATGTTTTTTTCATGATATTGAGTGGATTCTGCTACAATACGTGCAGTAGTGGAAATAAATATGGAAATTAGTAACAAAAATTGGTACAAACAATGTAATGCACACGCCATGCTCTCCACTTTATAGATAAGACAGTTGCCAACAATATAGTAGAGCATTTACATAGATGTAGTACTCTTTGACTGGTTGCCATGAAACCAATCAGACAGTAGCACACCAGCTTACTGGCTACATAATCATGAATTCCACTTCCCCAGTTTGTGCTGAATAAGGCACAACCTCCAGGAAGGAAATACCTCAAGACTAGTGTGTATCAGCTACTATTTTGGATGGTGAAAGTTATTCCATGTTACCAACTGAAGCAAAGTTGTGTATCAAAACAAAAAAAATGTATATTGCATAGTGTCACTAGTTGACCAATGTCCAATTTTATGTTAGTTTAAATTCACTCTTCCTGACAAAAATAATTTCAGAAGTTGGTTTTTCAGCAGGATAATAATCCCAAGCAAAGGATAAACATGATAAAAACCTACTAGTAGACGAAAGAGACAACTGGAAAAGTACAACTCTTGCCTCGCCTGACCAGTTTTGAGATCTGAGGGAATTATAACCTATGTGGATAAAAAGGAGGTTAAAAGGCTGCAAAGCAACCCGTGGAATTGTACAAAAATGCTAAAAGGTATTTAAAAGAACATACCATGCACTTACAGCACTAAGACAGCATACCAAGGTTTTTGCTCTGATAAAACCGAGAGCATAGCACTTACACATGAAATACTAACACATTCAGCTACACATTTCTATGTTATGATTATGGTAAAAAGATAAGAGAACAAATGACTTACACATGAAATACTAATGTATTCAGTTAAATAGTTGTATTCTGTGATTATGGTTTGTCCTATTTTAAGTCTATAGATGTAATTTAGCTACTCTGATTCTATGATATTAATCGTTCTTCTGTAATACAATTTTTTTTCATCAATGTATCCATATTTATTTCCATTATTGTATGCATATATCATTTAATTTTCGAAGATGAAAAATAAATACTTTGAATTTCTTTCAGGTGAAGAAATTCTTAGGTTTTGTACTTATTCAATTTAAGATGGAGAAAACAATTTTAGTTGAACCTGGACACTAAAAATAAATATTTAGGATAGCTTCTAAGTACCTTCCCAAAGCTCCGATTCACTGTAATCATCTGAGGTGCGAGAATCATCATCTGTTGAAAATATTAAAAAATTTTCTTTCATATGCATGTACTTTATTCTTGCTACTCAAACAAAGATTATTTTATCAACTTATTTCTTATTTCAAATTTAACCAAACTAGTATGTTATCATTTTAAGTAAAAACACAAACTATATTTCTGACAGGTACTTACTTCTGCTCACATATATAGCTATTCTCATTCAGTTCTGAACCCTATTTGCAAAATTATTTTGCATGACACAAGCCTTTCACTCCTGTGTACCCCTTGGTTCACATGGTTTAACCCATTCATGCATGTACATCATCATGTGACAAACCTCCACCTATAGATGTGCCCCACACACACATGTGACTCCATCTATGCTATTCTACTTAACTATCACTTCAAGATTAAGCAGCAAACTAAGCACTGGTGGACAGTGGGGACAAAGGGTGGGAAGTGTGAGCAGAAGTAAAACCTGTCGGAAATACATTTTCAATGTTGGAAAATTATAATTTCCGACAAGGCACCTTACTTCCGCTCACACATATATAGCTAAACTTCCACATTGAATTGGTTGTGGGTCCGGTGCAAGAGAAAACACAGAATCATCCAAAGCACACCCTCAAGAGGGAACCCTCTAGGAAGAAGATGATACGTGGAGGACTTCAACGTTTCTGTACCAGGTATACTCTTCTCCCAAATGTGGAAAAGGTGAGACTGGTCTGGGTGGTCAAATTTGAGAAGCACAATCCAATGTGGTTAAAAGAAGGGATGTACCCCAAGGTGTAGAGTGGCTAGGACGTGATGGATTGTACATGGACAGTCAAATGTGTCCAAAACTCGACTGCTGGGAATCAACATCCATACGGGGGTAGGATGAGGATTATATCGTCAGTAAGTCAACTAGAATACAAAACTCAACTGCCAAGAACCTACATCCATGCGGAGGTAGGAAAGGGGATCATAACATCTTCACCTCAAGTTCAACCAACTGGAGGGAGAAATCCCTCTACTGGTCTGTGAACAGGGCACATGTGAGCAGAATGATGTATATATATATCCCCATCAAATCAAATTGACCAGAACCACCCTAAATGTAGTAACACCCTCAGCATAAAGACATTGAGGGGGTAGCACAAGAGGAAGAAGCAAAGCAATTACCAAGTGCACACTCAACACGTCTGAGGACTTATGTTGATAGGTTCAGCTCTAAATCCATAACTCAATTGCCAGGAACCAACTTCCATGCAGGGGCAGGTTGAGGGATCCCAATCATTTCTACACCAGCTGAACACCACCCCCCTACTCTCAACTGAATAGGCATTATTTTTTATATTGTATATCTCTCATTCAAGTGGATATCTCCATGGTCCACCTCCCAAGTGGCTTGGAACTGGAAAGCAGTAAGGACTCTCTTACTCCACTGGAACAAACAGAGGGAAAAAATGCATTGAAGAGTCCAGAGGAACAACTACACTGTAGACAGTGCAATGAGTGACCATGAAACCCTATATCAAAAAGCAAACCAAACCAAACCCAATATATTAAATCTAAGGAATGGCAGGAATGAGCAGCTATCCCCTTCTGTTTTACCCATGAAGTCCATTGGTGAGTACGGTCCAGAACAGACATATTTATGAAGCAAATATATTTCGAGGAATAACCTACGAGTGATCTCGTAGTGATCATGATTTTAATGAACAGTGTGTGTTTTGTGGCTATGAAAATTATGAAAATGAAGTCAACATGGCCTTAAAGTGCAGGTTTCAATACAATTCTAAGTGATGAATGTATACCTGGACAGGCACCACTCACCACAGAGCAGGATCCTAGGTAAACATGGGATAGGCCCCTGAAAAATAATATATATATATATATATATATATATAAACAAAAGAAGCTGCTA
>NW_013666878.1:35636-51459 GCF_000517525.1 Limulus polyphemus | reverse complement strand
ACACATATATATATATATATATATATATGTGTATATATATAACAAAAGAAAGAAAACTTACTCAGTTACAGTCTCACTGAAGAGTGAAGGATGGCGAAAGGTGGAAGACCGTACCCTGACGAGGAAGAAACAGTTACCCAAATCATACAATGAGAGATGAAAATATGAGGTGTAGTCCCAGTGCTCGATGGGGTTGAGATGCAGGTAAAAGGGAAGGTGCCTGATCAGAGTGAAGACACCAGGAATTGATCACAGGAAGAAGGAGATAAGGAATAAAAAGCCAATCGAATCACATGTTGAACATAATGGGAAGGGAGAAGGAAATAAAAAATCACAAACAGGAGAGTGGTACAAAGGAATGAAACTGCAAGAAATGGAGGCAATGGAAAGAAGCCTTGAAAGCAATGAAGAAACCCAGAGCATGTATATGAAAAAAAAGATCATATCAAGCTAAAACAGCCGAGAAAACCAGATATGTGCTGGGTAGGAAAGATCAATCAGAAAGACCTGACTGAAGCAACATAGATTAACAAAATCACCTTAGGAAGAAATCTGACAAAATTAAGAAAACAAAGTTATAAACTGGATCTAATCCTGTCTGAATGTATCAACAGCAATGACTAATGGATGAAAAATCAGAGTCCAAAAACAAAAGAGATAACTTTGAATCAAGAAAGAAATCAAACGCCTCCCATGGAGGAGTACCCTACAGGAGGCAGAGCCACTGAAAATTTGAGGATCGAGAGGCCACTCTTTAGGGACTGTGTTGGGACTAAAAAGACAATCTGCAATGATGACAAAAGTACTTGGAACATGACATGCCAGGAGACATACATCAAGTGTGTAGGTTCAAAAAGTGAGATCCACTGTCTACCACAAAGTGAATAAGAAAGTGTGCCCCTTTGTCAAGTGAAATAAGTCATCACCATCGAATAGTCTAAATGAAACATGATTAGTCAAATCCAGGCAAGAGGAAGAAAATGAAGTAAAGCACATGAGACTGCCACAAGTGCCAGGGCGTTAACAGAGTAAGACCTTTCATCCATAGATCATTGTCCTGAAGCCTCCTGCTGATCAACCCATGCTCCCAAATTTTGTAATAACCATTAGGGAAGAGAAACTAATCCAGAAGATGGGGAGGAAGTGGAAAACCCAACGATATTAGGGATATGTTAAACCATTAATGCATATAGTCCAAGAAGGAAAGGAAAGTCAAGAACCCTAGCAAGAGACTATGGGTCATGCAGCATCTCCTGAAGAGATCACAAATGTGCCATACCCAAAGGGAGAAGTGCTTCCATAGAAGCCACATCCCCCAATGCATTAGAACCTTTCATGTAGTATAAGAGTTAACTGTAATGGTATGGATAATAGAAAACTCCATTTAATGCATTCGAGAAGGAGAATGGAAGGTCCCAATGTAGGTGGGTGTGTAAAAAGACACTCCCTAAATAGACAGAAGTATTAAGCAGAGAACAGGAAAACTTATCCAACTGGAAAATCCAACCACCCAAGCTGCTTGGGTAAGAAGCAGGTAGAGTATGTTATGACCATCCCATTCGGCAGGAACTAACAGAAGCCAGATGTCAAAGTAGTGATGTTAGTAGAATCCCCCAAGACGGGTAAATCGCAGACCACTTGACAAAAGTGGGAGAACCAAAACAAGTCTGAAGGGCCACACAAAAATGGTAACAAATTACGTGATGACATCCCGAGAAATGCAAATAAAAACATGTACCAAGGGCATTCTCAGTCCTGCAGAAATTGCCCACACAACTGTGATGAAATACTATATAGTAAAGTAGGGAAGAGCCAAGAAATGATTGAGGTTGGACCAATCGATCCAGAACTCCAATCAGCATCGAGCATACATGAAGAATAGAGAAACCTGCAGGTAAAGGATGGGAAGGTGCCAAACACTGAACATGAATTAAGGTGGCAATGGCTCAGAATGAAACAAAAGAGCAACCAAAATATAAAATATATCATCGCATATACCCCACGTGATTCTAAAAGCACAGGAGTAGCCACAAAAAATGGGCTCTTGGAGCCTATCGTATGTCCCTATTAGAAGTGAATGGTAAACAAATGGTATACAACAGTGCCCCACCCCAGAAAAACACAAAAGGAAAGTAGCCACATGTGGAGGGAAAGAACTGAAGATGGCAAACACCCCAACATGTAGGGAAGGAGGACGTATCCCATGAAAATCTCCTAGATACAGGCGGAATGCCTAAGAAAGGAGGTGTAAGGTAGACATGTCCAGTAGGAGAGTCGATACGGTAAGACAAAACTGGAAAACTAGGTGGGGGATAGGATGAACAGAGACTACCCCCCCCCCCCCTCCATACAGGCAACAGATTCTAAGTACATAGAATCAAGAAGAAAATCTGCCTGATGGTAAGCTAGGGCAAAATTAACCAAAGCCTGTGTAGGGCTAAGCATGCAAGCACCCTCTCCCAGAAGAGACAAAAATGCTCATTATGAAACAATGTCTAGGGAAGGAGGGGAAAATTATACTGTGAAACATGTCAAAAATAGGCTGAGGTAGGCCTAGTAGATTCTGCAGTAAAGGCCTGGGAAGGCAAGCCATAATCAGGTAGAGGAAAACTGACAAAATCTAGGTCGTCCTAAATGGGTTCAACAGTTGTAGAAGGAAGACGAGTAATATCAGGAGAAGGTAGGGTGGACTCCAGCCCCCCAGGGGTCCACACAAACTAAATTAAATGTAAAAAGTATATATATTATAAAGAATTATGAAAAAAAAGTAAATGTAAAGTTAAGAAAGTGTGTAATGAAATAAACATATGTTTTAGATGTTATGTGTTGAAGAAAAACAAGATACTTAACCCAATTATCAATTTACCCTTAAGTTGAACTACGGGTAAACTGAAAATAACAGATACTTGTTAAGCCTAATCGAAACGGAGCAGGACAAAGTATATCACTAAGCTGAAATTTAAAGAATCCTAACCTAATGATAGGTACGTACAATATCGGGAGAAGTTTGTGCAGACCCCATCTCCAGGGGTCCACACAAGCAAAAGTTAATATGAAGAAGTATAAAAGATAAATAATAACAAAAATTAAATAGATGTTATATTGTAAAATTAAGTAAGAGTATACAGACAATAACGTATGCATGAGATGTGATGTATGGAAAAAACAAAAAAAAACAATATAGTTAACCTAGTTTATGATATACCAGTAAGTTGAATTACAGATAATCTTAAAATAGCAAAAACTTGTGTTAAACCTAATCTAATGTTATAGAACAAAGGATACTACTAGGCTCTAACTTCTAACCTGAACTTGACTATGAGTATTGACCAATGTAACTAAACTAATGTTATTGAACCCAAATAAATACAGATAATAATAATAATATTAACAGAAAAAATATTTAAAAACCATAACAGTATAATGTCTTATTTTTCCAAAGTCAGCAGACCATATTTCAAATGTATTGGCCCCCAAACTCAAGTCAAGGCTCATTGGATGATCAATCTCCTGATGAAGTCAAGGCGAAAATACCCTGCTGAGGACCACCACCTGAAGCTTTTGTAAATGAGCTGATAAAAGATATAACCTCTAAAGTGGTAAATAGAATTTAGAAAATGAATAACCAAACACAACCATGTTGGCAGAAAGAAATAAAAAGTATTAAGATTAGTAACTGGGTAGAAATATAAAATAATTCCACCTCGAAAGAAGTTACGGATATCACTATTGTATAATAAATATTAAACTTGTTGACAGAAATTGATAAGAAGATATAAAAAAAAGAAAAGAGAGAGAGCACAAACTAAGCATCTGAATATGAGCACTGCCTAATGAGAAGTGATAGTTAGGTAGTATAGCATAAAGAGAGTCACATGAGTCACGTGTACCAAGGGGTACGTAGGAGTGAAAGGCTTGTGGCATGATGAAAACTTTTTGCAAACAGAGGGCAGCACTGAACAAAAATAGCTATGTATGCGAGTGAAAGTAATGTACCTCGTCACAAATCTACTCTTTAGTCAAAGATAGTTACATGCAACTATTTGGCATGTATCTTTAAAACAATGAATTATTCCATACTCATACCTACTTTAAAAATTAAATGCATTTAAAATGTTTGACTTCCTCACATACTTTGTTGCTATTGATTATTTATATTACTTAATATTCATTTTCTTTGTTACTATTAATTAAATATATCACAATTTTCTTCTTTGTTACTATTAATTACTTATGTTACTTACTACAATTTATTTTTTCTGGTGAAATCAAATTTAATGCAAACAAAAGTAAATATCACAAAGAATTAGTTTAATAAATATTTCTTTCATTATCTTTATTTACATTGTATATCTCCATATTTTTAACAACTTTAGCATGAAATAATATGCATCCAATACTATAAGGTTGAAAAGTACATTATGATCATTGGATTTTGTTAATTTTTTTATACTATATGCATGTGATCACCCAATTCAAAATGTTAGAGAAATTTGATTATTTTACCACTACTGTTCATAAGAGCTTTGACACTGAGGAAGAGTAAGCTTCACAATTTGATTCTATAAATATCTATTCAATTCTGAAGAAAAATTTATAAATGGTTTACGCTAGTTAGAGCTGTAGTAATTAATTGTAACTTTCACATTTCATATCCTCCTTCAATCTCACAGACCCTCTTCCAGAATAGCTCTTATCAGCTAAGTAGCCTAACTAAAGCTTGGTTATTATATCGTTTTTGGTTAAACATTAAGTATTTATACCATGTCAATGGACTTACCAAATGAAAAAGGGGGAGCTTGTGAGTAAGGTGTCATTGATGAACAAGACTGAGGCTGAGAGCCTACTGAGGGTCTTAAAGACACAATTGTTGGTTTACCAGTAACCCTGAAATTCACAGATAATTTTCTCTCATCAATGTTAACTGTCACAGTTTAAGTGTAAACAACACATACTGAATATATACACACAAACATATTAAGCTTAGAATATCAAAACTGTTTAAAATGAACAAGAAAACATAAAATTCTGGAACACAGACTCTTGAAATACTTCAGTTTGAGTTACAAGAAAGCAACAGATATTACTCTAAATGTATGTAAATAAATATCTTTTCTGCTGTATTAATCTCAAAATAATAAAATCTGACAATATTGTTATGACAGCGGAAGTCACGTGATGCTGGTAACACGTGATGAGATTCTCGAAGGATCATGAATTTTCCTGGCAACTTTAGTTTGTTCCAGGCGCCCTTTTTTTTTTTTATTATTATTATTATTATAAAGTAAATAAGCCTGGCAAATAAAGCAAGCATAGAATTGCATAGATAGATAGATATAGAGAGAGATAACTGAGTCAAGCAAACAGTAGGCACCGCAAGTAAAATGTGTGAATCGGTGTGATTCATAGCGTGTTATAAGGTTGTTAAATTTAAAGTGACTGTGGAAATTCTGTATATTGCAAAGTTGTATCAAGAAAGAATAAACTAGTTTTAATTAAGAAAGGACTTGTATTGCTGAAGTTTCTCGGAAAAAATTTATACTGGAAATTAACAAACGACCAGACACGTAACAATAATTTATACTGTTTTAGCAAATAAGTATCCACGTGAGTTACAAAACTAATGGGAAAAAAATTATTTATTGATGAATAATCTAAAATTATTTTTAATAAGTTTCTAAAATTTTCAAGTAACTGCAATTATGAATTGCATACCCAAACTTTGAAAAATGATGGATCAAATAAAACACTACATCCATAGGAATCTACAAGCTCATTAAGATGAAACATAGCATGGTTTCAGAGGGACTTTATTACTCAACCCATTTGTATTGGAATTTTAAGAACTGCCTGCATTTCTGGACAAAAGGAACCTTGGTTGATATTATTTATCTTGGCTTTTGGAAAGGCTTTGATAGACTGCCATACAAGAGGCTAATACGAAAGTTAAATTGTAATTAGGGGAAAGCTGGCTGCATCAGTAATTTAAATAGTAATTTAAACGTAAGTGTCTTCATAGTCTAATTCTGGGCTGGAAGTAACAAGTAGGTCATATTTTGTACTTCTCAAAGTTACAGTGATTCTGATTACTCAAGTACATGAGATCCAAATTTAGTTAGTTGAAATAAACAACACTAGAACACATTCATCAATATTTGTTGCTCACTACTGGCTTACCTAAAGCTTTTAACATGCCAGTTCTGGATTATGAACCATATACATATTGTACTCTAATCATAGTTACATTTATCTTTACATAAATGATGTGTCAAGAATATATCTTTCATTTAAATTTGGTTTTGGAGAGTAAGGTAATCAATGAATTGAACATCAGTAATTTCACCATAACATACTCTAAGTGTGAAGACTATATTCCATACTGTAAACTGGTAACCAAATCACTTTGGACCAAAGTATCTAATATCAAATCAATCAACATACAATACTTGTTACAAAGCTACCATAATGACCACACATACCTGTTATTAAACTGACCTATGGATGAAGAGCTAGGGGTTGTCATCTTTGGTTTGTTAGTTTCCTCCTTTATTAATTTTGTCAAATTCTGAAGTTGTTTATTCATTTGAATATACTGGGTGTTCATATGTTGATAATTGGCATTAATTTGCTTAACTTCTTTTTCTAATGATGTTAACCTTTCCAACACCTCCTTTGAAGATAAAAAACATCAAAAATTAATTGTTAGAACATTATACATTTATAATCTCAACTCAATTTTTCTGAAATTGAATAAATATTCCAAAAGATTAAAATCTTATTATTAATGCAAAGAACAAGAGAAAATTTAGTAACACAATTCCGACCACCAATATTCCAAAAACGATAAGTCTTGAGGGATCATTCCATTTTCGACCAAAATGATACATTATGAAACACATGGCCTAAAACGTCTGGTTAGAGACACCTTCCAGTTCAGGCATGGTCATTTCTAGCTTAGAGTTTCTTACGAGAGGCATGGCAACCAGTCATTAGCACCTGCCACTTCCATGGCTACTTTTAATCAAACAACAGGGTTGTTTGTCACAGTTAAAACAACTCAATAACTGAAAGGTTCCACTTGTTTAATACAGTAAAGGTTGATAATAGTACTTAGAATAATATGGTATTTAACAAACATTCAAATTTATATTTTCAAAATTTTATGTTATACACTGGAGCAAACATAACCACACTTGCAAAGCAACAACATTCTGCATAAGGCTGTGGCACATTCAAGATTCCCACAAACAGCACAAGGATGGAGCTGGAAGCTATAAATAAATTTTCTTCTGGATTGGTGAAAGCAATACACAACAAATAGACAGTGTTACCAACATAACATTTGTGACTGACTCAAAAAAGTACTGCACAAAATTCAGAGTAGTTGGTCCCCAAATGGATAGTAGAAAGTAAAAAAACTGCATGGTAAGACCATCACCAAGATGTATGTGCCAAACCACGCAAAGGTAAGCTGAACAAAGAAGCTGACAAGTTCATGAGTGAATCACTTTATCAAATCATGCACTAATGTATTGGTGGGATATCAACCTCCTCTGCAGGATATTGACCTCCTCTGCACTAGTAAGACAAAAGCTGTAACCATGGAAGGTCTTCATCAGTATTCAAATGGAATAAGACTATTGGAAAAAAAATTATAATATGTTGTAACTGGGAAAAGCAAAATATGGATAAGTAGGACAGTATGCAACCCACAGGATACTCACCTAGTTCCTTCAAACTTACCACTAAGCCACTTGAAGGCAAAGACTGTATAAATCAACAAAAATGGTATCAATGAAACACATACGTACATGTATGTAAAAGTCCAGAATTTTTTTTATAAATTTTCTTCACTTTGGTTTTATGAAGAGCATTTCTGAAATTATTATGACTGATCTCAATGTAATCAACACAATAAATTTCTTTCAGTTGTTATCATTGATGGCTTAAATAATTTGTTACAACACTACACAATGCTTTCCGTATGATACATCACAATTATATTTAACTTATGAGAGCACAGTGTGACACCCTTTAAAAATAAAAAGTAGAAAATATCTGTGTTGTGTATTATAAGAATATTATATTCTTGCATAGGTTACATTTTTAAAGATGTCTGCATTATATGCCAAGGAAATTTTGATAAAATAGAAAAAAACCCAACATAGATTCAAGTTACGAAATGTTTTTTAAATAATGCAATATCAAAAATATTCCATTGCTCAAAGAATCCTCTTAAACAAAGGTTCTAGATGCATATATCCATAGGAATTTGATAATATGGGGCAAAATAACCAATAGAGATGATTCAAGCCTTTCATTAAGCCACTCCCTCAGCTGAGAATTTAAACAGTGATGTAACCACAATAAAACTGTTAACTGATTAGACTCCGAGTTTTCTTATTACATATTTCCTATTGAGTTTCAAACTTCTTAATGTATAGCTATAATAATTAAAACTTATATATTACCAAATATATTAGCACAATTTTAATTTTGTATGACTTTTATTCAGGCTACTTTCAGACTATATAAATAAGAGAGTAATTCAGAATACTAGATTATTATACTGAATTCCCTTCTTTCACAGACAAACTACTGAAAATTTGGTTACATGTTATACAGCTAACTTTTAAAAAGTTAACACATATAACATCATCATCATCATAAGAATAAATCAGCTAGCACGAACAAGTCAAGCTGTTGTTAACGTAATACAACTAAATTATCTGAATACACTATGGTTTTGGCCTGGTCATTATTGTGCTCAAGTCTTAATCTGCAGATTGCAGAATTGAAACCCATTGCCAAGCACATTCCCTCTCATCTGTGAGGACATTATAATGTGACAGTCAATGCCACTATTTGGTAATCAGTGCTTTAAAATTAGGAAAGGTTTATAGCTTTACCATAAACAAATTTTCTAGTTTTCTTCTTATTCATTCCCAAATGGTTTTCAAAGGTAGCAAGACAAAGATATAATTATCAAAATTTTTGTTTTATAAAATAAAGTGACATTATTCTAATTTTTATGTTGTTTGACTTTAAATTTAAGCTACTCAGAGAATATCCAAAATGCTAGTTTTTACTTTGGTTAAGTATCCATTTGCCTAATAAATAAGTTAGTATTATTCATTTCCCTTGGTTTTAGTAAGGCTCCAACACTGCTGTAAACATGTTTTTGAACATGTAAAACAATATTAAATTGTCCAGAATAATTAGAGAAAAACAACAAAATGGGCAGGTGACATGATTTTTATCACAAATTTCAGGCCAACTGAAATAAAACATCTGGAAAAGTGTACATGGTAGTGTTGCAAAAGGTCAAGTGATAAGTGTATAAATCTCCCATTATTTCAAAAGTTAATATCTTCCTTACCTGAAAATGTATTTCCAATAGTTACTCACCTCTTGACACAGAAAGCTATCTTCCCTGGATGTCTGCCTTAGAGATTTGCATGCCACTAGCCTTTAGGAAACTCCCACCTAAACTCATGAGATTCCTTGTGATTTGCACTACTGCATAATGACATTATTATTCAGAAAAAGCCCTCCACCACAAAGAAGGCAATACAGCCTCCTTGCGTACTAGCTACATCTATGCTTTTGCACTCATGATCTTTATTCTATAACAAGGTAAGAAATACTAAGTTGCACTAGAAGTAGGGAGGAAGAGTGGGAAGTATGTGAAGAGGCAAATATCTATCAGAAATACATTTTCAGGTCAGAAAAATGTTAACTTCCAAGACAATACACACCACTTCACACAGAGAGCTAAAATCCCACATTAATGTTGTGGTGGGACTGGTGATTAGGTTACCTAAATGAGCTCCCTTCAGAAAGTGCCCGAAGGAAACCCATGGAGTGACACCCAATGGCAGAGGTTCCATAGGGGCACACTCCTGAGAGACCACATCTCATTTCTTCCAGGGTACACTCTTCATACATAATGGAAGGGAGGAAGATGCAAGCAAGCCTCACGTTTCATGGGTATGGGCAGAGTAAGAACATGGCTGTCCATAGATTAGCACACAAGAGGTTGGAGTGCTAATATGTGTAATGTGGTTGGGGTGCATTCAGACCATACCAAGTGTTCATCTCAACTCTACCAGACTTATTTGACCGACACCAGCTGCAGGAAAAGGGCACTTAATATATGCCATGGTGTCTTTGTCAATACCTGCAGGAGGAAGGTAAGATATGTTAGTAAGTGCACACCTCAACTCTATTGAACAGGAGATGATTGCAATTAGTTGATTTGTCCAATCCAGTCCAAAACAAGGAGGCATCAGAAATTTTTCCTCTGGTCTATGGTAGAAAGAGGAGGACCCCTACCAACCACATGTTTGAAGACTTAAGTAGATTGGTCCAATACCCATCCAACACCAGACCACCTAGGAACTGGCATCCAGGTGATGGTAGGATGGGGGTCTCATATTGTCTGGTCCTATACTGATCCAATACCAGAGTATTCTGGAACTGATATCTGGGTGGCAGTAGGATGTGGGACATGTGTTGGCTGGGCTGACACCAATCAAACACCAGAACACCCAGGAACCAACATATGGGCAGAAGTAGGATGGGAGATGCTGGCATGTTATAAGTATAAGTATATGAGGGGTGACCTACACTACACTGACAGTGTCACCATCACCCCACTTCCAACTGAATTGGCAACTTTTGTTCAGCCCCTGGCTATTCTGTCCCAGTCAGTGAGGGTTTTCCCTGGTCCACCACCCCAGCAGGAATTGGTTAGTGGTAATGGTCTCCCATGCTCCACTCAAAGAAAGGGGGAGAGGAATCCACAGTGGAGAGACCCAGAGAAATGCCTGGACCCCATCAGTTGCCTGCTGGAGACAGTACAATGGGTAATCAGATAAACCTATTTTGAAAAGACAGCAAGCACGAGCCAGGGATGCAGGCAGAGCACCCCCTGGTGTTGGATTTTCCATGATAGTCCATGGAAGAGGTATACAATCTGGATCACACAGTAGACAAGTATTTGAATATACCATGAGAACACCTCAGCTCAACAGTGGGTATATAAATAGAGCCAGGGCAGATGCTATGAGTGCTTTTTGTTATCCTGGCTCAATGCAGAACTTTGGAAATAAGTGTAATTTGGGAGGCAACACCAACCACCTGGCAGGATCCTGAAAACAATGCTAGAGACAAAGGGGAATGTTCACATCCATCCAAAGACAGCAAGTAGAACACAGGATGGTGAACAGAGGCAGGCAGTGACCTCTGGGAGACTATACAGCCAGATGATGAAGGGAGTGGGCAACAAAGTTATGCAAGATAGTTCAAATGTCAGCTGGAATAAACTTGTCCAGCAGCAGATTAAAACAAGCAGCAAAAGAATGAGAGAGAAGACAAATTTGACTTAACAAAATATGGACCATCAATGAGCAACAACCACAAAAGAAGAAGAGACCAAACCAATAAATGCATAAGAAGATGTGTCCCAGAAGGAAGAGAGAGGTATGAGTGAAGTAGAAACGAACTGCACAAACTAGGCAGAAAAGTCTGTACTGGCCTCTAAGAGCATAGATGAGTGTAAAAGAAGGACAGGATGAGGGAGAATGGCAGAAGTTACCCCACCAAGTGGCAGAAAACGGAAGGAGGTAAAGGACTGGTCAGAAAAATAAGAATACGAGAATGATGGAAAGGGTATGAAATAAGTCCCTAGCAAAATGATGTGAACAACAGTGAGCATAAGGAAGAAGAAAGAGGAATATGTCAGAAAAGAAGGCAGTAGAACTTCAAGGTTGCATATGGCAGGAATGAGCATGTAGAAGAGTGTGCAGGATGGTACTGAGGTCCCAGTCAAGCACAGGAGGTGCAAGACAGTCCATGGATAAGGAAGGACTGGAACAAGGTGGAGAGAGAACATGGGAAGAAACACTTTGCAATAACGAGCCTGCAAGTAGGGGTGGACAAGGCCACCCAATAACCGGCAAAGAAGAGATAGCTGAACCCTGGAAAAGGGAAGGGAGATGTCTGACTATAGAACTAATAAGAGGAAGTGGGGACTGATGGACCAACATTGAAAGCAAAGCTCCCAATCAGACAGAATGACACCAAGGAGGGAAGGGTTACCAGACTGGTTCAAGAGTGACGGATCAGACAAAACCCACATGAAGCAATAGGATGTATAATTGGCAAGGGAAGAGGGTTGGGTTGTCAGGTGGCATAGAAGAGAGAACCAAAGGTAAGCCAGCCAGAGGATACCACCAAGAGAAAACAACAAAGAAGGTCACTAGTCAAGGCCAGATCTCAAGGGAAAGGCTGACCAGGTGGGTGAGCCTTATAACAAGTTCAGACCCAGCGGAAGGCAGTGACAGGTAGAAGTGAGAGATGAAGAACAAATGGCCAGAATGCTAGGTGAATCATTATTTGAAGAACTAACTTAGTGAAAAAAATTAGGCCTAGTGCAGTTATGGTTTGCACTCAACACAATCATCAGATTTTCTCATGATGTATACGATATCTGAATAATGAGCTACTGCTGTGACTTATAGCTTTGTATGGGAGAATTACTATATCAATGGTATAAAGTACAGCAATAAAAGAATAAAATTAACAAAAACATGTGAAAAGGTTAACAATTCAAACTGTGAAAATAAAAAGATCAGCAAACAAGCAAAATTAATCATCCAAAAAAAGAAAAAAAAAGGTATTTTTATTTCACTTTCTTTTAAATTTGTTACAGTTACTGTCAGGGTAGAAAAAATAAAAGATAAAATATAAAGGTTTAAAAAAATTATGTTCATTTAGGATGTTCTAGAGATTATGCAAATGAAATCTGAAACTCAAACTAGTCAGAGTCTGTGTTACACTGACTCAGTAAAGGCTTCATAAATTCAGAAACAAATCTTTAACAAAAATACCTTATTAAAATATTTGATTTTTCCTATACAACATATTTGTAATGTATACTAAAGGCTTGCTAAATTTTATGAAAATAACTATTGTAAATTGAGAATTATAATAAACATTAATATGTATAGCTTTACAGAAGTGAGGTCAGTTCAATGGACCAATACTGTGCACAAGGAGTTAAATTGTTACATCATTAAAAAAAAATATTTTGATACAATATGTAAAAGAAAAGTTGATGTTAGGCTTCAAAATGCAGATTTTTAGAAGACAAGTATTTAAAAAATACAATTTTTAAAAGCTGTACAACCTGTCTTGTATTTTACGATTAAAAAGAAAAAAAAGTAAAAGTAGATTTAATGGTACAAATGAAGAGAAAAAAGTGCTGTTGAGATTATTTTTATGAGCAAATAAAACACACACAAGTATGTTCTAACGTACCTTTATAACAACAGGTTCAGTCATATTAGGTTTTGTAGGAAGTTTTGAACTGACAGACTTTTTCTTCCGGTTAGTTTTACTGCCCATGAACATCTTTAAAATTTCTTCTTTCTTCAGTGAAGAGCTTTTAATTATATCACTTCTTTTGATCTGAAGTTGTGATGGGTCAAGTTTAAGAAATCTGTTTGTTTTGCTGTCACTTTTAAAACTGCTAACAGCTCTAGTTGGTGACGAAGCTGCATCTGGAGCCATGGATGATGTCACATGTTCAGTAGTTAAGAAATCTAGGTCATTTTTTGAATGTTCACTTCCAGTTATACTCACATTACCATCATTATATGTCTGGTCTACTTCACGTTCTTCCAAGAGTAACAATTGTTGCTGGGAGCCATCTGGTTGTTGTAGAACAAGGTATTTTGTTCCAAAATATTGCCCACCTTTCTCTGTTGTTTTTAAAATGGTTTCTGGGAGGTGGAGAGTGTTTACTTGAGCAGGTACAGAATCCTCTGTTACCCCACAAGAGCTGTCAGGGTGGAGTACAATATCTTCACTAGCATAGGGTTTAGTTGTGCTCTTAACTGTACTGGTTTCTGATAATCTGTCAGAAGAAACAGTATAGAGAGCTTCTTCAGGGCTGGTGTAAGATATCTGTTGAGCATTTTTGCTGAGTTGGGTTGCATTTGTTTTAGCTAACTGATCTTCACCGTCTAAAGTATTTTCGGGTAAAACAGAAGATATGCCAGCCACACTATCTTCATTATGGAATGTTTCTTGGTACTTGTTAAGCACAATTTGACCAGTGACACCATTTTTTGTCATATCTACAGAATGATCCACTGCCGAAGAATAGATAACAATGTTTTCATTCCCTGAAGCATTGTTCAAGTCAACTGAAGAATCATTTACTGCCAAGTACTGTACCGAACCATCAGCTGGTATACTATTAGGTGACACTCTAATTTCTCCAGCTTCTCCTTCTTCTGTAATGAAATAAACCTCTCCAGACTCTGTCATCTTCAAATTCCAGCCTTCAACACTACCTAGACATCAAATTGAAATAACAAAAACTTGGAAACTGCTACTACAAACAAATTATTAAAATCACCTTTGACACCTCATATAAAAACAGAATGCACACTATAATGATGAAAATAAATGATTTTTTTTTTTTTTTTACAAGGATCAAGAATGTGGGAAAGTTCAATGATTCTTATGACTTTAAAGGAGTTGATAAAACAAATTTCTGACTACAAATATAAATGTATTAAAACTGAATTGGTTTATCTATTACACTTCTTAATTGTTTGGTTGTGCTATATGGAAAACATTTACTTTTTTTCCTTTACTACTTCATTTCAGATTTTTGCACATAGCTACACAAAGACTATGTCCACATAGCGGTCAACAACACCCAATGCCAAATATTGCGACTACTCATCTGACTGAAAAATGGGATTTGACCATCATTTTTATAGCACACCTATGCTCACACAGAGTACATTGATTCACATGAACAATGATTCTTCAGATTCACAGTCCTGACATGCAAACCACTTAGTATTCTTCAAGTTTTGTGATTGGTGGTTTTGAAGTGATGGAATAATTTAAAAATAAATTGCATATGTAGAACTGTATTACTGTACTATTTATTATTCTTAAAACAGTATTTATCCTTTTTTTATTTTAGCTGCAAAGTAGAAAATTCTCACCCTCTCAAAAAGGAGTTATGGACTGAAGTTTGAGGAACCTATTTTACCAAAATGTTGTTTACAAGTTCTTATGATGTAAAAGTAGCCATGAGCCTAACAAATTTATTGCAAACATACAAATATTTCCAAAAGGTACCTCAAAAATATAAACAAAAGACATTAGGAGAAAGAGAAAAAAGAAGAAATAAACATACAATGAATATCTTAATTGTATCCAAAAATATACATAACTAATATTGTGTCATGTATTAGAAAACATTCAATAAGCATGGTGGAATTTCACAAACCTTGAATCTGATGTGGAGTAACAACTTCAACATTTGTGGCTGATTCTCCACCTTCTTCTTCATTCATGTTTAATATGACAGTCAATTTGGTTGTTGATCTGCTTCGTAACACCTATACTTGAAATCTGAAACAAACACTTTCTCTTAGTAAGAATCTTTAAGTGCCTAACTTGAAATGTGTATGTTTGTATTACGGTAACAAAAACTACCACCATATATTCTAAAGAAACTGGTTGACTCTGTAAAGTATAGTTTTGTTGCAAATAATAGGGTTGCAATCCTAAAGCTAATGTTGGTTACTATCTAGGGTCACTTTCTTACTTGCTGTGATTTGTTGGTGTGTATTTACAAAAAGTCATGATATCTAATAAAAAACACCTTAAGTGTGAGAAAAAGGTGCAGTCAAAAAAAGAAGTGAATGTGCAACTTAAAGGAATGAAATCAAAATTGGCAGCCAAAACTGGTAGCTACACTTATAGTATTCATAAGAATCTTACAACAAAT
>NW_013666878.1:32722-34777 GCF_000517525.1 Limulus polyphemus | reverse complement strand
ATTTGTTGTAAGATTCTTATGAATACTATAAGTGTAGCTACCAGTTTTGGCTGCCAATTTTGATTTCATTCCTTTAAGTTGCACATTCAATCCTTTTTTTGACCGCACCTTTTTCTCACACCCGAGGTGTTTTTGATTAGATTCATAAGTATAAACATAAAAGTTATAATGATAATGAACTGTCTTACTATAAGGGTACAATGAGCAAGTTGATTTCCAGATTCAAACCTGGCTCTTAAATTATATGTACACCATAACACAGAGAAATCAGGTTCAGCTGTCAATAACTGAAGATTTTACATTAATATACTGTATATGTCAAACTTCTGTTTACAAGATTTTTTTAAGGTGGTGATGTGACACTGCACATGGATACAGAGAGCCTAAAACACTGCAAGTTTCCCAAAATCTTATTTAAACAAATACATGTCTTTACTATACTCAAAATTCTTAACACTGCAATTAAAATCCTTACTTCTGTGGGTTTTTTTCCAAACATCTTCTTTGCCTACTTAAAACATCCTTCTTTTCTTAACACTTATATCTGACAACTATCAAGTGCATGTAACTGCTTACAGTAAATGTAAATATATTGTTACTTTCAAAGTTATTTCTACTGTAAACTTCCTATTGTTAATGGAACATTTGTTAACACTGAGAACTGCTACTTCCTATAAAACCTTTTTCAGTCAAGTGTTAGATCTAATACTTAACATATATTAATAAATGTACATATAAAGCAGAACTGTCCATCTGTCTGTTGTCCCAAGTTGTAGTGAGGCACCACTTTTGATGAAATTTGGTAGTGTCCTGAGAACGAGGGCTTCAAAACCCAAGTAGACACTTTCTCATCAAGAACAACATGAATAGGAAGAATATTGCAAGTTTGTATCAAACTGGTGCAGCTCCAACTGGAGTGCAGTAAATACATGTAATTTTTATCTCCCTAATAACAGAAGGACATCTACCTCTGAAAAGAGTGCAGAGATAAACTATAAGAGTGATACATGGAGATATAAATTTAAACTAAAATGAAAGGTTTAAAGTTTAGAATTTATACTATTTTAAAAAAGAAGATAATAGAAGTTCTTTGATCAGTCTCTCGATGGATGATATGTCAGGGTAGTGAAATTAAAAGGTCAGAAATATATAAATTAACTCAAATATGTATTAAGAATTTTTAAAATATCAACATTTTTACTGGTAGACTACCCAACTTTTAGGGTTTTGTTTTTAAACAGTGAACTCAGTCAATGTAATGCCTCTGACAGCTCACTTTTATTTGGAATAACAAGTACCAGATTTTATATCTAAGCACTTTACATATATTCGTTCGTGTCTGTTGGGCAGACTTTCTTGAGCAAGTCATCCTCAAATGCCATGATGGAATGAAACAGATAGAACTAGATCAGATAAAACTAACAGTCACATATTCACACAGGCTGTGAGCATTAGCTGAAACTTTCCATATATTAAACAAAATGCAAGTTTATATGTGTTCTGTAATTTATGGTACTTTATAGTATTAAACTTAAATGATTAAATATTTTAGTTACTTAAGATTATTAACTAGATTAGTACGTAATATTAAAATTCTGAAAATGTAATAACTACATTGGTCAAGCCAATTGTGATAGTCATGGTGCATGAAGATTTAACATGTAACAATTCCACTACTGGTGCTTGGTAATATTGCTCAGCAGGCCTAACCTCATCAAGAGTTCTTGAATTAAAAGCCAAAAACACTACTAGTTGTGAAGATACCACACTTATCTATAGCAAAATGGAAGCTTTTTTGTAGTTAGCCTGTTACTTATAATTAAGACTATTTATTATTACTCAATTAAAGTTGTATAGTTTTAGCAGCTCTTCTGATAATAGTTATCACATAATGATTTTTACCATTCAGTCATTAGGAGTTTACAGAACAACACTCCATGATAAACAAATTATGGCTTACATTATAATGCTGCCATGAACTAAAATGGTGTTTATATATATATATATATATATATAACTAGTTTAAGTTTTTAGTTTTAATATTCTTCCTAGAGC
>NW_013666878.1:26407-32701 GCF_000517525.1 Limulus polyphemus | reverse complement strand
TATATATATATATATATATATAACAGTTTAAAGTTTTTGTTTTAAATATTCTTCCTAGAGCTGGCAGTCAAACGTTACTGATCTCCTACTGTAGACAAAAACAATGTAATAATATTAATGTACTAAATTAAATAAATCTGTTACTATGTGTGTGATTGATGGTTTGTGAATTAAAAGCATAGGAGTAATTTGCACTTGGGATATGGGGGACATGATTTTTTCGAGAACCTTTTTTGACAGAATATTCTCAATACGCCAACTACAGAAACTGCTATACCACTGATTAAAGGGACATATATTTTTGTGTTTAGTTTAGTTTGAGGTTTAGAGGAAGACAATTACACAAATTTGTGTACAGGTGCTATACCTCTTCATTTAAAAAGTTTCAGGAACTTGCACAGGTCCCTAGAAATATACCAAGAGTTTTTTACTGATTTCAAACAAAACAATCACTCATTGGGCAAAGTATAATGGTAAAAACTTGTTGTCCAAAGTATTGGACGATATAAGTTCCACACACCCCATAAAATCAAAATAATTCGAACTACTATGTATAAGTAATCTAACACTGACAGTCTGTTAGGACTAAAGACAAAAAATGGCTACCAAAAAGAAATTGAATCCATGTAGGTTACAATTAGTGGACATAAGGGTTGAAAGTATTTAAATAGAAATTGTTATAGCTACCTTGTCAGACAGTTGATATCAATAATAAAATTTATAATGAGATCAGAGTCAGTCACTAATATTGATGCTGATGGAATGATTTGGGAGACTAATTTTAGACACACAGATTGGGACTTTATGAAGTCAAGTATTAAAATCACTCTTGATGGTTTACTACACCAAATGGTCAGAGAGGATGCAATTTTAGACACACAGATTGGGATTTTATGGAGTCAAGTAGTAAAACGACTCAGGATGGTTTACTACACCAAATGGTCAGGGAGGATGGGATTTCACAATTAACAGGATATGGCTGCAAGCTTTGACGTGGGGAAAGTGTCAAACTCGTGCAGCTCTGACTGAAGTACAGAAGATTCATGTCGTTTTTTTCCCTAATAATGGAAGGACATCTATCTCTTAGGAAGAGTGCAGATAGGATGAATGTTTTGCAGAGCTACACAAAAGCTAGGGCTCATATGAAACAGCTGGCTAATAGTGTTAAACTAACAGCAAGGTTTTTTTTTTATAATTTACTAAAGGTAGGTGAAATATTAAAATGTGGATTGGATCCTTGAAGGACAATCACAGCAAGGTTTTTGTTGAAGACTATGAGATAACCAAGATTTTAAATGTTTTCTGACCCTAATCATTCCATTGGAAATACCGAAAATGATCTGAATCATGTAGACATTAATCCACTGGTGGTTAAAAGATAGAGTAATAACAGATAAAGCACTAGTGTTTCATCCAAAAATTAAACTGAGGCCTTTTATCTAATTTTTAGTGAAATAGCCCAGATAATCAGAGATCTTGATAAAGTCCACAGAGTAGATTAACTACAAAATCACATTGTTAGGGGGTTGAGAAAAGACTAGTAAGTTGAATTGTAGGATGATTGGTTGGGAGAAAATTATTAATGTAGTCCTGCCAAACTGGACCCTTGTTAATAGAGGAGTGACTCAGAGGCTAATTGCTGTTGTTTTTTGACATAAAGCTACACAACTGACCACTTGTGCTATGTTCACTGCAGTGAATCAAACCTAAACTTTTAACTTTGTAGGTCCATAAACTTACAGTTGACCAACCAGAGAACAAAAAAGGGTGTTTATTTGTTTAAGTATAAAGCTAATCAATACACTATCAAACTATCTACACTGTATCCACAACAAATATTGAACTCTAATTTTTTTGTATATAAGCCCTCAAACTTGCCAATGGGCCACTGGAAGGGGGGGGGGGTACTTTAGCCTTAGGGCTTTTTTTTTGTTTGTTTTTTACATAAATGATACTGATAGAGGTTTAATTAGAAAGTTTGGGTATGATAAGCTTTTGGGTATTTCTAGCTATACTAAGGATGTTGACATATTACAGAGTGACTTGGATCAATTGGTAAATTGGCCAAGTATCTGGCAAATGACCTTTAATTAAGATAAATTACAAAACAATGCAATTGGGTTACCACAATTTGGATCACACATTTACTACAGATTGGAGCCCACTCAATAGCATGATTGATGAAAAGGATTTTGGCAAACGAACAGACAAATTACTAAAGCCACCTAAGCAGTGCTCTGTTGCTAGTAGCAAAGGTAATATAATTTTAGCATGTATTTATATACAAATTGACTACAAATCAAAAGAGGTAATTATCTCTCTATACAAGTCACTAGTCAGACCTCACTTGGAATACTGTGTAAAGTTTTAGTCTCCTTATTTAAGATAGGATATCGACTTGTTGGAAAGGGTTCAAAGGTAGGCTACTAGGATGATCCTTGGTATGGAAGGGTTATTTTATGGGGACAGATTATGTCGTCTTACTTTGTCTTGAGAAAAGAAGGGCAAGTTTACAGACTACATGGAGGAGTGATAAGATAAAGGCTTTGCTTTAATTGTTCTATTTTCTGAAAACAATAGGATTTGTTTGCTTTTAAGTACAAAGCTATATATGGAGCTATTTATCTTGTGTAAACTATGGGCATTAAAACCTGGTTTTTAAGAGTTATAAGCCTTCAATATTACCAATGAGCCACTGGGGAAAACAATAGGATATGAAGAAACATGTGAAGGTTTGGGAAAGACAAGCTAGGGTTCATTTAAGACAATTATGTTTCTGACAGATTGATTAGATTATGTAATACATTGCTATTGGCAATAGTGAAGGCTAGCATTTTAGAAGTTTAAGACCAGTTGGCAATTTCTTGAAAAAATAAAGGGTGCATTTAAGTGTCCATCTTTTCTAAATAGTGGATATGCAGGGATATCCATGAATTACCAGACAGTTTCTTGTTGTTCATACAAGTTCTTACTTCCAATTATGAATGGGCACATACAGTATTTTACAGTAATAGCCTAACAGTTAGGTTCAAACATAGCTGCATCCCAGCTTGACAAAATGTTTAAAATGCATCATTTGACAGTTAGGTTGACTAAGATGATGTACGAACATCCTCTTATGGCACTTGTAAATTACATGTACAAAATATCAATTACATTTCATATACTCTAATAGAATACATTGTAAATTTGTGGTAACTGTGGTGGTGAAAATAATTCACAACTGTATGAGGCATCTTAATATGGTAACAAACAAAGAAAGAAATATTTTCTCTGGTTGTTTACACATTATGACAGCTATACCAGTAATCCATTGGCATCACAAGAATGTGCGTTACAGATTCTTTTACACACAGAAGAACTGATGAATAGTAAATTGTATGCATTTTTTAAGACCACAGGACTTGTACACATGTCCAAGTTTGTTATTCCAAAAAGTGATAAAACAATAATGAAACTGTGATTGAGAAATTTTCATTTAAAGGATATTTGGGTATTGTTACATATCTGCTTATTTCCGGTAGAAATTCTTTCTGAGGATCTTCAGCGATACAAGTCCTTTCTTGATTAAACCAGTTTATTCTTCCTCGATACAAACTTTTAGTACACAGAAGTTCCACAATCAGTATGTTTCTAGTCACTTTAAACTTAACAACTTTTATTATACATGCTATAAATCACAGCTATTCACAATCTCGATAACTTCGATCTTGACGAGTGCAAAACACACACTTTAAAGCTCACTAGCTCGAAACTAACAGAATCATAAATTACACAGAATTCAAAGTAACTAATGCTCTCTCTTCATTCATATCCCCGCTGGATTTCTCTGCCAGGCTTATATACTAATGAAGAGGGCACCTCGAACACACTTGGACTTCCCTGATCATTCGAGAAACTCATCACGCACCCTACTAGTGCCAAATGCACCAGCAGCATCACATGACTTCCATTTTCGTAACAGTATTAATAGTTTTAAAGTAGAAAATGCTGAAATAATACCCTAGAGTTATCAAAACTGGAATGCTAGGCCATATTAACTTGTACCTTATTTATCTGTATGAACAATAACAATTCTAATTCTTCAACAATAGGCCCCATTAGAATTAGTTTCTTACACTGAAATCATACTTATAATTGTACACTTAAAAAGTTGTTTCTTATGGTTAGAAGTCAGAACAATAAATCATATTCATACATATCGATTTAGTATCATATTTAACAAAATGTTTGAAGAAATCAAGAGTGATTTAATTTTCTACTGATAATTTATATTATAAATTCAATTTTACTTTTATGCTACTACTAGTTTTTACTAAATACCTAAATTTAGTTTAAAAACTTTTGAAACAAGTGTATGGTAATAACCAACATTTTTAATATAGCCTAACGTTAACTAGTAACAAGCTAATAGAGTTATGTAATTATTAGTATTACTATTACACTAAAATTTAAAAGTAAACATGTATAAATTATCCTAAACTAAAGAGTAACTGTTAGTAACTAAGTAATTGTTACTGTTAGGCTAGTCTAGAGGAACTTTTTCGAAGTTTGGAATACAATTTTAAATTGTAAAATATATATAATGTGTAATGACATTTTGAGTTAAACAACAGTCTTAACAATATTTACTTTAAAGACAGACCGTAACGACTAATGTCATTAATGAAGTAACCTCATGAGTTGTAAATTGTTACTCACTCAGTCACTGTGAAATGCGTGTCTCACTTCATTATTACGTTCACAAAGAGGCTTCTTGCCGTTTTAAGTTTCCAAATAAGTATGATCCTAGGCCTAACATTATATGCAAATCTGTAACCTGACCCTTTAGGAATATTAAAACGCCAAAAGTTTAAATCAACAACTGCTTTTCAGTTTTATATCTTGTCTCGCCAAAGTCACCTATCTAAAATGAACTTATTTTTCATACTCGGTGAGTACACGATTAACAGCATTTGGGTGAGAAACCGAGCAGCTAGTTCTTCATCTTTGGTTTATGAAACACAATTTACATTTCTTGAATCAATATTTTCAATAAGAAATTTTTACTCACAAACTCAAATCAGATGTTTCATTTTAAGTACAAGTTTGATTAAAATAACATAATTTATTTTAAAAACAAGTTATATTACACACTACTCACTTAACACTGGGTTTTTAAGATCCTAGGTTTACCCATAATCCCTTTCATATGTCCTTTTTTTTTTTCACTAACTAAAAAAAAAAAACATTTTATAAATCTAACAAGATAGAGTAAGGCTTTTTATATTAGGTTTGTATATTTGTTCTGAAAGTAATTTTTTTAGATAAAGCATATTACAAAAGGACAAAATAATTAAAAAATATACAATTAATTTTGGTCCTACTCACAAGAAAAGAACAGAGAAGTGTGTGAAAGACCACTACGGAAAGTTTGGGCCCATACGTATGTTATGGCTTATTTTGAATATTCGTGCAAAGTTACCCAAGCCATCCTTAATATTTGAGCTTTTAGACTAGAAAGAACGTAGCTACTCAATAGTATTCACCGCCAACTCTTGGGTTATTTTAATTGAATCTTAGGAGTTAACCGTCAACGGTCACTCGTATAACGCGTGCACGTTCACAAAGTGTGGAGTATGATTTTTTGGCGTCATAAAGACGCCAATTACTAGGCCACGTCGGGCTCATACAGTGTTAAAAACATCATTTTTCCAAAAGTGACTGGAACTACTAGTTCTTGTACAACTAACCCGTTTGAAGCCGCAATGGCGAAACGTTGGCCGAAATAAAAAGTTATTTTATTATTGTTACGTCTCTGGTCGTTAGTTAATTTTCCGTAAAAAATTCTTTCCGAATAAATTTTACTGATACAAGTCCTTTCTTAAATAAAACTGGTTTATTCTTTTTGAATACAACTTTGCAATACACTTAATTTCCACAGTAACGCTATACCAAACGCAATAATTCACAACGAACTACTCACGTGCTCGACTCAATTGTCAGTCTCTCTCTGTCTGCAGTTCAATTACATTGTTGCCGTCAGTTCTTCGCGATCTTATATGCAAGAATACCATACATCTAGTAACCTCTCGAGGCTTCAAGAAGGGACATGAATTTTCTAGAAGCGTATGACGTGTTACTAGCGTCACGTGACCCCCGCTGTCGAAAAACTGCCCCTTCCTTAGTATTGTTTGTCCTGAACAATAGCCACTTACATTAAACCAATAAACAATTAACAATAACTTAATTAAATGTACAGAATTTACAAACAGAAAATTAAAATTCAACAAAGTCTCTTAATTTTACGGGACG
>NW_013666878.1:23826-25492 GCF_000517525.1 Limulus polyphemus | reverse complement strand
CTTTGCTGGAGTGTATCCAGTGGTTTCATGCTCTGCTGTCCTATAGGCCATCAACAGTGGAGGGAGTAAGACATCCCAGTCATCTTGGTGGTTATTATAAAACTTTGCCAATTCCTGTTCAAGTGTCCAGTTGTACTTTTCTACCATCCTATCAGACTGTGGGTGAAGTGGCGTTGTTCTGGTCTTTCGTATTCCAAACAACTTGCAGCATTCATGGAACACAGCTGATTCAAAGTTATGGCCTTGATCTGAATGCAATTCGTATTGCATACCAAATCTGAA
Source organism: Limulus polyphemus (assembly GCF_000517525.1). Taxonomy (NCBI): domain Eukaryota; kingdom Metazoa; phylum Arthropoda; class Merostomata; order Xiphosura; family Limulidae; genus Limulus; species Limulus polyphemus. Next base: position 25,210 of record NW_013666878.1, on the reverse strand, counting down.
GAAGAAATCACTAATAGCCGAAGCTACAGTTGTAGCTTCCTGATTTGGTATTGCCGTATGCCTCAGACCACTTGGTGAAACAATCCATCACCACACAAATGTACTTGTTTCCAGCACGAGTTTGGGGCAGAGGACCAGCAATGTCAATGGCTACTCTTTCTATTGGTGCGCCAACTTGATATAACTTCATTGGAGCACGTCCATTATGCTTGTGTCCCCTTTTAGCATAATATGTACTGCATGTTCTGCACCATTCTTCCACATCTTGCCTCATACCTATCCAGTAAAATCTCTGTTGTAGGTGACTCAATGTCTTCTTAACTCCGAGATGTCCTCCTGTTAAAGTATCATGGGATTGACGCAGCACAACTTCTAGTAACTTTCTCGGTATAACCGTTTGCCAGGTCGTCACTTTCCCATCTGCAGTTTCCCATCTCCGAAGAAGAATACCATCTTCAAGCTTCAACTGGTCCCATAGTGCCCAATAGTTCTTTATCACAGGGCTTAGACAAGACACTTTCTCCCAAGCAGGGCGCAAAACACTTGCTTTTAGAAAATCAATTATTGGCTTCAAATCTTGATCTTTTTCCTGTTCTCCTTTGATATCTATATTTGGTTCCACTTCACCATCATGAACTCCCTCAGTCGCTTTGACTTCAGCTTGATGGCACCTAGTTAGTTAAACCTCTCTTTTAACAGTTACCAGAACTTGGCCTTTGTTGTTCCCAAACGTCATTTTATCAAAATTAATTACAAACTTTCTTGGTAGTAAGTAGTCCAAGCCTAATATGCATTGGTCTTCAATGTCAGCCAAGTATACTTTGTGTCTGTTCTTCATGCCTATGAGCTCAATAGTTATCCACACTGGTCCCCACAACCTTGCATAATGTCCTGTCACACCACAGAGCTCCTGTACACCTTCTGGTACTCCTTTGCGATCCAGCACCTTGACACTCACAAGGGTTTGCTGAGATGCAGAATCTATGACAAAGTTGCACCTTTGGCCATCCAGATTTCCTGTCACATAGACACTATGTGTGCTTGGCATTTTACACATAGTTGTTGGGACTTTCACGATGGGGGTTGGTGGGTGTCCCTCAACACCAACCACTACTGGTCTCCTTGAGGCCGACTTATTGGTAATATTCTTCTTACACTGGCTCCTCATATGTCCTTGCTTTCCACAGTTCCAACAACCTTTCTGGGTAGCAGCCTTACCTGCCATGGCATCTCCCCTATATTGAAGTTTCCAGCGTTGAGCTCTCTTGTGCCTAGGTTTATTACAGTACCAGCAAAGTCCCTCAAACTTCTCTGAAAGCTGCCCTTTTCTGGCCTTGAATCCTGATGACTGTACCAACCTCGGTACCTCTGTGCTGGACTTGAC
>NW_013666878.1:6328-22826 GCF_000517525.1 Limulus polyphemus | reverse complement strand
ATGATTCAACTGAGACTAAACAGTTCACACTATTATGAAATTGAATAGATTCATTATCAAAACACTGCTAAAAATAAATCAGACATATATTTATTGTAAAATCAAACTCATTCGCCGAATGTAAACAAACCGCGCGATTGCATAAACGTTTATCTATGGCATGGAACGCCAAAATCCGATAAATAATTTTAAAAAATGTGTTTCTCAGGAAGAAAAACGGAGGTTTTCAGGACTTTTCAGAAATTTCCGGATATATCCCGAAGACTTTCATTATTAACTAACTAATAGTCCAAAATTATCTCCAGTAAGTGTAAAAATTAATTCAAAGAAATATTCAAATCAGTTTTAAATACTATAATTTATGTAAAAACTATGTTTTTTTAATGTAAATAATCTGCATAATATGTTAGTTGTTGATGCCATCAACATCTAATAAACTCAGAATGCAGGAGATATACACTGATATACTCAAATGAGAAAAGACACATATTATATACTTCCTATGTACTGTTCTGCTACTCATGTTATTGAATATATTTATGTGGCTTGCATGTTATTTTCCTTAACTTCTGTCACTTCAATATTGTTTTAGCTTTCTCATTCATTGTGAAACATCTATTTTTGTGTCAATATTCGTAAGTTGGTTTCTGATAAAATACAGAGTATGACTACCATTTACTATTTATAATATTTGTTTATAAAACCTAAACCTAAATGTCTAAACAAATGGTAAATTTCAGAAAAATTTATATTATCAATTAAACAGTAGATCAGCATGTAAATCCCTATCAAAATTAAAGTATAAGGCAAAGAAAAAAAGTAACAAGAATCTTCCACTTGTGTGTCATTCAGTTGAAGACTTCCAAATTCCTTTTCTAGAAAAAAAACAAATTTTACAGCCTTAAAGCATAATGAGTACTAACAAAAGAAAAGCACCCAAGAAAAATAAACACATTTGATTTCATTTTTCCAAACTGTTTTCTGAGATGAAACAACATAGAAAAGGCAAAAATGAATAATTTGAAATCAATTTTCCTATACTGAAAATGTATTTCTGATAGGTACTTCCTTTCACTTGCAAGATTAGCTAGAATCCCACAATGATTAGGAGGAGGCACCAGTGCGAGAGAAGAATAGATGTACCCTCTGAAAGTGCCTGAAGGATACCTGCGTAGAAGAGAGAGAGAGAGTCAGATCTGAAGAGGGGAACCCGCACCACTTCTGAGCCAGGTATACTTTTCACCCATATGTGGAGTGTGCAAGATATCAGGGCAGAAAATGAGAGGATCACATCTGAGTGGGAGAGAATGTGGTAGGAAAGTGATCCTAACCAGAGAAAGATATTGTAACTCAATCCCACAATAAAAAAAGTGGGTAAACAAGGATGCACCCCTGGATATAGTGGCTAGGGCATCGTGAACCATATTTAGTAAGTCAAGTACATCCAAAACCTCTTCACGGGGTACTGACATCCTCACGAGAGTAGGATGAGGATCATACCATCTTCACCTTAAACCCAAGAACTGGGGAATTGAGAAACACTTCAATTACCGGGTATGACAGGAGGATTAGCTCTGAGCTATTGATCCAGGAACTTGACATCTGGTATCGAAAGGATGTCTATCACATGCAATCAACTCCCCCAACCATGAAACAGGCCAGGACCTACCAAATGGCAATAAAATCCCCGTAAGAAGAGAGAATGAGGGATAGCCAAGGACAGATCTGGAACAATCCCACGTACCACCGGTGTGACCCACAACACAGACGGAGGAAATAAAGGGAAGAAGATAGACAACCCTAAACCTGTGTGAGGACTTATGTTGATTGGTTCACTTTAAATCCAACACCAGGCCACGGGGTACCAACATCCACACATTGGTAGGATGAGGGCTTCCAATTGAAGGGGTGAACTGCATTTTCGACAGCTTAACTCCTGTGGTTGTGTAAATGGTGTCAGGAGGCCCTGTCATCCAGCAAGGTGATGGTTCAACTCCTCTGGAGACTACATCTCATCTGCGTCAGCAGAACACCACTACCGTACTCTCGACTGAATGGTTATAGCCATCTTTTTGTGGAACCCATTCAGGAGGGTGCCTCCATGGTCAACCACCCCAGCAGCTTGGAACTGGAAAGTGGTAAGGACTACCACATTCCACTAGAAAAAAGAGCGTGAATACGCAGTGGATAGTCCAGAAGAACATCATCATCGGAGACAGTGCAATGGGTGACCACGAAACCCTATTTTGAAAAGCAGACCATACTGATTTATTCAATCAAGGCATGGCAAGGATGGGCAGCTATCCCCTTCACGGGTAGTACAGTCCGGAATGAGCATATTTATGAAGCAAAAACATTGCAAGGTTATTCACCTTCAAGGGATCTTGTGGAACACCCTATCTCACTGGTGAGAATTGTGAAGCCATGGAAGCGAGCACAATTCAACATGGCTGTACAGTGCAGGTTTCAATTGAAGGATACCTGGTCAGGCAACATTTGCCACAAAGCGGGATCCAAATAGCGAATAATGAAGCAAGAGTACCTGAAAGGAAAGAAATAATGAATAGAAACTTACCCATCTCATCTGGTGAGCATAGAGGGAGTCACATGCATCACGTGAGTGTACTATGCTTCTATTGGTGAAGAGGTGACACATGATAATTTACATGAGACACACGTTGGAATAACTTGATGAAAAATGGTCACAGGTGGTAGATGAAAACCCAACAAGGAAGAAACTGCAATATGGTGTAGATATGGGGAGACGAACGTAGGAGTTCTCCCAATAGCCGACAAAAATGAGTTGCCAGGGAATAGGTAAGGATGTCAAATCTGATGAGAAGACACCTGAAACAAGGTCCAGGAAGAAGATGATAAAGAGGAGTAAGCCAATGGGATCAAAAGCTGAATGCAATTGGTGAGGGTGGAAGGAGAAAGATCTTGGCTTGAGGAAAACTGCCCAGGAATAAAGAGGTGGGAGCGGGCATCACGAAGAGGCCATAAGGGCAATAGTATAATGAAGAGCAGAGACCATACACAGGAGTCGATCTGGATCGGGACAAGGATGAAGATGGGAAATGAAAGGAAGAGAATTAGGCAAAAGGAGGAGTTACCTCCCCTAGCCACTGATGTGTTGGGTAGGAAGGAAAGATCCATATAAAGGAGAAGAGAGGGAGTTGGAAAAATGTACAAGAAACATCATGGAAAACAAATCCGACCTCTGACGTACACAGGCATAGAGGAGAAGTAATTATGTTTGAATGGAAGGTGAAACACGAGGAAAGTGATGCAAACGAAGGGTAAAGTGAGGGAATAAAAGATCACATGAATATCCCAGGTCAGAATGGTGGGCAGTCAGGGAGGATGACTAATTCAGAAGTAATGTATGAACATAGTAAGGATAGGTGAGGTAAAAACTCGTGGTATTGGGGAAAAAAACAAAGGTATGGGACAAGGCTGCCCGATAACCCAAGATCGAGGGGACGGAAGACTCACGGTCAAAAAATCATGTTAAGCCTAATCGAATGGTATAGAATAAAAACAATGAAGACTAATTACAAATCGTAACATAACTTAGTATTAACTAATCCAAATAAGCATATGTTATGGAATTTAAATAATTACAGAAAACAATATTAATTATAAAATTGTAAAACCTCATATCTTTCCAAAGTCAATGGACTGTATGGCAAATGGTGGACCACGAAGCAAGGTCCGACACAAAGAACATAGAATCCCTAAATTGGGAATGGAAACTACATAATGGAAGTGAAGAATCAAACACTTGAATCTGGTGGTGGAAAAAGGCTATCAAGATCTCCATCCGCTCGAACAGGGCCAGTGACTAGTAGGAGGAATTATGGGCAAGAACCAAAGAAAGAGGCAGATCTAAAGGCTATTAAGATATCCGCCCACTTGAACAGGGCCGGCGACTACAGGAGGAATTGTGGGCGAGAACCAAAGAAAGAGGCAAACCTTTTTAATGTTCAATCTGCCAGACGATAAACACCAGTAAAAACTCACACCTGGTCACCCATGCCTGTGAGATAGCGCTAGTCGTAGACGTGATCGCCGAAGTGGTAACATTAGTTTCAGAGTGCAACTGGAATAAGCAGAGATAAATGAAGGAGTATTTCAAATTCCAGAAAATCTGGAAGTTATAATAAATGAAAACCACTTCGTGAGTATACTAAATATGAACATGAAACAGTAAAAATGACAAAAAAAGTCAGAGTACAAATGCTGCAAAAATGAAAAGTGATAGTTTGGTAGAGATGCATAGAGGGAGTCACATACATCATGTGAGTGTACTATGCTTCTATTGGTGAAGAGGTGACGCATGATAATTTACATGAGACACACGTTGGAATAACTTGATTCCAATAGAGGGGGGGCAGAAAGCTTGTGGCATGCGTAAGTAAAACGTTTGAATATAGGGGGAAACAATGAACGAGAATAGCTAATATTGTGAACAGAGGGAAGAAGTATCATATCAGAAATCTATATTCAAGAAATTTTAAAAACAATAGTAGTAATGAGACTACAGGAAACAGACTTAGGGCTCTGATTTACTCTCTACTTATACACAAAAATCTGAATTTTTACATTACAACATTTCATTTCACATACATTTATCTATAAATTTTGTGCTACAATGTTCTGAACCTACCAGTAGATGATCCAGATGGTTTAGTAAAGAGAAAAAAAGTGTCTGCATCAGGGGAAGGTTTCAACTGCCATTCTTCTTCTTCTTCATCCTGAAATGAACAACAACAACAACAACAACAACAAAAAAAAACAGTTAATACTGATGTGAAAATATTTAATAAAAAATAAGCATCTAGCAGCATACCCATGAAATGTGTTCATTTTGGAATTAAATAAAAAAGACAATACAAATCAAATACAAAGTTAAAACAATTCTGATATTCAAACATCCTTATCCTGTAAGTTACAAAACTTTTAGTTTATTATGAAACTTCAACTACAATTTCTAAAAAGGAAAATGCTAATTGTAATTATCAAAACATACTTTTGTAACTGATAAAAATTTAGGAATTTACTTGCTAGCTAAAACATTTTCATTTTTCAGATATTTTATAGCATGGAATTTGCAAACAGTCTTACTCTGACCTTTTACTATAACACCACACAAACTTTTTAAGTGAGCTGTTGTTAAGTTCTTAATTTTGAGAAGCTTCACAAATTAGTTTTACATCATAAAAGAAAGAGAACAGATCAATTAATATATATATATGAAACAGCATAAATTTAGTTTAAAACTTGTAATCATTTTTCATGTGTTACATTTCCTGCCTAGCACAGCAAGTCACTCTGAGTATCATAAAATATATAGCAAAAAAATTCTTACTATTTTAAAATGTGTGTGAAAAATTATTTAAACCAACCAAAAACATGATATGATTAATACTGCTGGAATTCACATCCTGGAAACTTACCAGGTTGGCAAAGCAGTTCAAATTCTATTGAACATTACCTATCCTCTTGTATTTTCAATAAACTTAATTTGCTTACAGGACAGGAGCATTATAACCAAACAAAATTTAACCTAATATCTATTGGTCAAGTCTACATGGCCATCTCCTGTTTTTCAAACACATTTTTCTAGACTATCTATGCACCAAGTTGTCTACAAGTCCATAATTTTGTTGGCTACAAGATTCCAAATGAAATACATAAAATGTAAATAAAAATACATTAATTAATCCCACTAATTACTACTGGAGTTTCCTTTGTATTTACATAGAAAGTGAGTGACTTCACTCTTTTTTTTTTTAGTCAGTTTTTTACACTAAGTGTTGCAACAGGCAAAAATATAAAATTACTTGAATAATATGATGGGATATATAGACCCCACTAGTAGTGAATGTGTTCATTTACACCAAAACAAATTGGTGGTTTGAGAGTTAAGTAAATAATATCAACAAAGTCAATTTTATGACTGGATTTTCTAAACTTGACCATACAAAAAAATATGTACTTTTTTTTGTTACATAAAAATTGTACCATTTCACATGCAATACATATAAAGAGCTTAACAGTTAAATAAATTTAAAATTAATAAATACCATGATAGTACATAACTATTTCTAATTCCAGAAATTTATGTGTATCTATAGAAAAAGTTGTTCTAAGCATAGCAAAAGGTCGAACAGGCATGGTTTGTTTACAGATTTTTATCTATCTACATACAAGTACAAATAACATACTTTGTTTTGTTTGGTATTTTTACAGATTTTCTATATTACATTGAGTGATACAGCAGCAACATATTTATTCTGTATTACACATTTCACAGGGTGATATTTAACAAAAATTAAATGGGAATTACAATATTCAGTGTAGAATTCAACCATGACAGCATAGATGAAATGGTCCTTGTTTTTTTGTTATTTTGTGATGCAGTATTCTGCATAATTTACATACACAAATGTTCACAGATTCCAAAAAACAACTTTAATGCAAGTATTGAAATGTATAGGAGTGAGTGAGTGAGTTATCCTAGCAACCAAACTATGTCTAAATCTTCATAAAGTTCACATTTACCACAAACATTTATTAAGTGGTTACAAATATAGTTTTAGAGGATGATCTGCACAAATGAATGTATAGTCAACATAGTTTCACAAAGGAAAATCTTGCCTTACAATTTTTTGATATTCTTTGCTCTTTTCACACAAGACTTATATATAATCTGCAAATTTAAGTTATTTATTGGCCATTTCTTTATCTATGTTATTGATGTAAATCATTTGCTAGCTGTGAAGAGAATGCTGCTGATTTACAAAAGGATTTAGATCATTTAGTTTGTTGGGCAAATAAAAGTCAAATGGGTTTTAATTATAATAAATGCAAGATAATGCATGTAGGTTATCATAATTTGAATTATAAGTAAAATTGGGATGGGAATAACCTTAACATTGTTATGAAAGAAAGCGATCTTGGTGTAATAGTTGATTAGTCTCTAAAGCCATCCAAGCAAATATGATTTTAGGTTGTATCTATAGAAATAATAAATACATTAAAACACAATAATAGAAAGAGAGGAAAATACAAGAGAAGATACTTTGAAAGCAACACTATCTTTTAATTTCATATTTTAAGCTCAAAAATAAACCAAAATTATAAATCACGAATCGGACGTTTTGCAATTCAGTTTTGCAATTGATCAAGTTCACCATAATACACTATATGAAAATATTCCTTTTACAACAACACATCTGCTTCCATTTTCTGGCGGTGGTGGTGACACACGCTCTGATGGAACAAGTCACTCTACCTCCATTTTCAGTAGTGTCATTGTTAACACTGATAAAGGCTACTGGGTGGCTTGAAAGATGGGATCCCCTGGGGCCTTAGCTGGCCTTGTCATCATTTTAGTCTCTGCTGCCAGGTTCATGCTCCTCTCAGGATATTGGTTTCCACCACCAAAGATGTTGTACAGACACTGGAGACTACAAGGCCAACCCAACCACAGATGCAGCAAGCTCTCTTATGTTGGATCTGTAGTCAGTAATGAATCTACATCCATTGGCTTGATCATTGTATACATCAAGTCAGTCCTAGTTGTCCAAGTTTCAGTGGCTTCATCTGTGTTCTCACCCAAGAAGAAGTAATGCCCACTCCACAAGAGTTCAATGGCTTCATAGCTGGAGGAACAGATAAGGTATATTGTGAGCATTTATTTGTGGGAGTCAACAAGCAGGATTCTGTGGAACACAGGATTAAATCTTAAATCAGGCATGCTGGCTGAAAAAGAGAGAGACTGGCCAGTTACAAATCTTTACCTGAAATACTGAAAGTCCGAGTTCAAGTGTAAAGTCTGACTGAGTTCTAATTGGTCAAAGGTCCAGTCAAGCGTGTAGGATAAGATGGATCATAATGATTGGCTACAACTTTGAACTAGATACTGGTCAAACTAGACATCTACAAGCTTAACATGTACTCACGTCAGTCTTCTTTCATATAATGTATCCAGGGAACTTGAAGACTTTCCAATCCCCTATCTTCTCCAGGTCTCCATTTAACCAAATACCTGGGACCTTGCCATCCACAACAGTTCCTACTGGATAGCTTGAATATACAGGCCATATTCTTCATCACAGTTTCACTCCTAACCTACCATCTGGTTGTCACACAGACAGTTCCAAGTTCCAGTATGACGGAATGGGGTTGAGACTTTTCAGATCCTATACTGTCAAATTGACTTGGGTCAGGCACACCACCCTTACCTTTCACCTTTCACTGTTAACCCTTACCAATGCTCATTTTCTTCCCCTAGAGACTTTCTTCCATTTACAAATTACATAACAAGTATGGCATGAATTACAAGGTTTCAATGCACAGGTGGTGCCTTATGCCTCCCCTATTACCTATATAGCCAGCATTTTCATGCTTCAAACGTGTATTTTGCAATGGAACAATGTTAATAAATTATTTGGTAAATTGGTTGCTTATTAAAAATATCCCAATCTGCCTGGTTAAGGATATTCATAGCACATCCAAATAAAACACTGGGTGCACTATGTGAATATATTTTTGTGATATCAAAGCCATTACTTGCGAATTTCATATATTACTGACACTTCTACTAACTAATAGATTTCAATATGATCAAATAAGAATATCCGCTGTGCTTGTGAGAAACACCAGATAAAACTGTATCAGAATCATACATCAAACTGTGTTTTAAAAACCCCAATTAAGCTATGTTTTATCTCTTTTGCCATATGGTATGTGGCCATTTGGCCTCGTTGTCTTTTCCATGGAAATCCATAAAACTGTCAAATGTCTCAAAAGTCAAAACTGAAACATTCTCTTAGTAGTATTAATGAAAATTACAGGTACACTGTATTTACCCATAATATTTTCCAAGTTACTTTATCAAGGTCAACCTCCTGTATGTTAGTTCTTGACGTCAAGTTCAAATTCTTTGTCTCCAGCTACTCTTTAACTTATTTGCTTTTCCTCTTAGTATTACTATTATTTATTGTTATTCTCTCTGTGTGTTTTAATTTATTTAAAATATCTATGAAGGGCTCTGTTAGGTTTACATATACCCATTGACAGAAGTACTTTAGTAGTTTTTACAGCTTGCCTCTCGCTATCATGTGGACAACTTTGGTAATATCCGAGTTTCCTGCCAAAGCTAGGCTTGATAGTAATGGTCGTGCTATCTAATGGTCATCAAACCCAACTCACTTTTATTTTGAGCTTCACAAAATAAATAATCACTGTTAAAATTTGGGTGAAGCTGGACTTTTGGACTAAAAATCTATTAACCAAATTAAAATTCGTGCTGTAACTACTGTACTTCAACAAATACTCAGAAAAAATGGACATTGTATTTGGCCAGATCTAGCATATTTCCTAAGAAAATCAATGTAAAATCCAGTGAGAACTTTGTGGTATATCTACAGTGTCGTTACTACTCTGATAGAGTTTTAAGAATAATTTCCTTGAAACATAAAATGGTGTTTCGCATCAAAAAATTCATTCTGTGGCTCGGAAAGCAAGAAGTCACAATGCCGTTTTCCAACTATTTTATCGTCCTAGCTTTGAAGGTTAGGTAGTAGTCATCCAATCAGATCCATACATTCTGCCAGACCTTCCTACTCAATAGCTCAAAAAGAAAGTAACCCCACTTCCTCAGGTACTCGATCTGATGGTTCTTTTAGCTTTGAAGATCAATCCATCTATACTGATTGGGAAGCTAACGTCAATGTTCTGACCATCTGTCAAAACTAGCAGTAGCTTTCAGTTCCTGTGATTCTTCATATAGCCCCACGAAGACTGCCAGATAGGTATCCATCACTTCCTCTTCAGTTTTGGGTAGGTCACAATGACTTGTGACAGCATCCTTGTCCTTCCTTGACTTATTTGTCTCTAGCCCAGACAGTGTTCTGAACTATAGTGGTATTGACTAACAGATCAGTTAGTGGATCCACTTTGGCCCATTTCGTGAATTAATCAATGGCCACAGTATGCAGTGATTGTCCATTGCAGTCTCTGAGAGTAGACCAGTGATATCCGTATCTATCCACTGTAGAGAAAACCCAATAATTCTCTATTATAGTTTACTCTGTCTTGGCCAATTCTTCCTCTTGGTAGCACACAGTGTACAGCAAACACATCAGTACTGAACATCTCACTTTATTCATGGCCAGAAGAACTGCTATCAGGTGTTAGCCTAAGTGCAGGTTACACAGTGGTGCCCTCTGACCCTAATATTATGTAAGATGCAGAATATCTCTTGCTGCAGAGTTTTGGGACCACTAGTTTCAGCACTGCTGGAACATTCCACCTCTTGGGGTTGTAAGAATGGCATTTCACACCATTCATTCGTAACTGTCCCATTAAAAATGCTACAGTTTATGTGCATCTTTGTTATGCTGCTCCACTAGTGCTGGGCAGGCTTGTCTTTACTGGATCGAAAAGAACACCCATGATAGGTCAGGGTCCTTTAGTTGCTTGTCACAGAGCTCCTGAAGCATTAACTTCATCATTCATCATTCAGTGGTATCATCTACCTTATGGCCTTTTGAAGATATGGCTGACACGATGGTGGTTTTAGCTTCTGCACTGTGTCTAGGATCAGGACATTCCAAAAACAGGCAAAGTATCGCTGTGTAGCAAGACAGTAAATCCACATTTCTTTGCAGGTCCATGCAAGGAGCTATGCCAAAGTCATATTCTTGCAATATTATTATCTAATCTGTTATCATACCCCATAGATTTTTAAAATTTATTAATCACTTCAGTGAAGCATATCAACCTGGACAGTGAACCTCCTACCATATAAATAGTGGCAAAAGTTATTTAAGAAAACAACTACAGTAAGCGGTTCTTTCTTTGCTGTGTGTTCAGGAGGCATGAGCTTATGCAATCACTCATTCCACTTCATCCTGCAACTGTGACAGCACTGCTCTGATTTATTTATTGCTAGTGTCAGTATCCAGAAGAAACTCACAGTCCTGACTGGGATAGGCTAGCACTAGAGCATCTACTAAAGCGAGCTTTAGGGAGCAAAATGTTTGCACACACTCTTCCCTCCAATTTAGGTGTACTTCTGCATTAGTGAGGACTAATAAGAGTACTGATATCCCTGAGAAAATGGGGGAAAATCGTCAATAGTATGACGTAAAACCAAGAAACTATATACCTCTTGTTTCATCTTAGGTTGAGACTATTCTCTCACCATGTTTACCTTAGCTAGGAACATTGAGACTCCATTTTTGATTACAGTGTGGCCAAGGAACTCAACCTTTGTTCACATAAGCATAAACTTTCTGCATTTCAAATTCAGGTATACCTTTGTTAAGTACTGTAATATCATTCTTAGGTTCTCAGATGATCTCTTGAGAGTGCAACCAAACAAAAACATAATCGATGTAAACGAGGCACGTCTCTCATTGCAGTCCTTTAAATGTAAGCTCCAAGTCTCCCGAAGGTTGCTGGGCATTACACAAACCAATTGGAAAGACGTGGAATCCATACAAGCCAAAAGCAGTTTTAACTCTATTTTTATTGTCCAGATAGATTTGCTAAATATCTGAACGACAAAATCAAGATTTTAAACCAACTGAATCCTTCTAATGTATGCAAACGTTCACCTGTCCATGCCAATTGGTAGGTGTCAATGTGGGACATCCATCAGAAGTCCATGCAGAATTTTGACATGCCTTCATTCTTTCTGACAACCACCACAGGAGATAACCAACCACTTCCTGAAGATTATATGATGCCCTCCAACAGCATCCACTGTATTCAAGCACTTGTGTTCTAAGGAAAGTAGGCATGGTGGTTGATTTATCAGTCATGTGTCATTTATGTATATGTTGTGCTGAGATACTATCATTTTACCCAATCAGCCATCTTATCCCACAAATACATTAGCATATTCACCCACTAAGTCACCGAATTGCTCTCACTGCATTGGTTCTCGATTTTCAGCATAATCACCAAACACTACACTCTGATGTGTTAGTATTCCTGTATTTGCTTTAGATTACATCATGACAGATTTATTCTTAGTGTTACTGATAGCATTAGTCAATTTCAATTCACTCACAGTATCCAACTGGATAACTGATCATCTATAATTGTAAAACATCACTGAAACTTCATCTTTTGTCACTGCCTGATCTAGTACTGTCAAGAAACAGTTAATATTTTGTGTGACCACTTACATGGTATCAATACATTGAACCTTATCCAGATTAGTTCACAGAACATCAATTGTGTACATAAAGGTATTAGTACTATCATTTACTTCACCACATACACTCATGTAGTCCACTGTTCCTGGTTGATATTGGATGACTTCCCTTGGTATATCAGCTCACCTGTTGTGCAAACAAACTGACTGACAAACTCCACAGTACATCCATCTTGAGGATCCCTCTCCCTAAGATCAGAAATTATCACTTTCATTCTGTGGGTGACACTTCCCAGACTAACTAGAGATTTACCTCTCTTCTAACATCTAGTATATCATTTTGCTATTATGAAATCTTTATTCACTGGCCATAGTGGTGGCTTCACAAAAAGGGATTGGACTATCATGAGGTCCACCAAGAAAAATGTCAGACCTCACTTAGTCCACACAGAATTTGGCTAACATCTAACTCCTTGGTCCAAATCAACCACTGTGTTCCCTCAAATCAGTGGTAAAACCCGGCTTGGATCATTCACAATAACATCTACCACTCATATGTGATCATTCTCGATCTGCTGGTCCAATGCCTAGTACTAATACTCATGCCCATTTTGCTGCTCTAGAAAGTGAGGATGTTGGGGATTGATTGGCATCTGTTTGGTATTGGATGGATCAAGCTGACCTGCCATCCTGGGAATACTGCAAAAGTATGGGCAGTTCTTTTGCCAGTGCCCCAGTTATTCACAAGCAAAGCAGACCCTTTGTTCTTCCTGTCTTGAATGATGTCCAAGTGGAAGCATCGGCTATGGTTGTAGTAGTTGTCTCATGGGCAGATAACATGGTGATGTGTACCCTATGAAAGGGCCTGCATAGCTCTGCTCACTCACTGGAGGCTAGTGTGATTGCATTGCTTTCACCTTGATTAGGTTTAGCCTATCCTGGTGGAGGCAGCAGGATCACACCTTTTTCCATCAGAGTTGTCACTGCAGCTACAGGTTTCTACTTTCTAGTGGCTGGCCTGAAGTCATTACTTCAAAGCATAGATGGCCAGTCCCTCAATGACATCACTCTCTTTGGCCTTAAACTCAGCTCAATAGATTGCTCAATTCTCCACTGAGTTGAATCAGTGGTGCACCTCATACATAACCGTTTCCTTGTTATTTAGCTTCCCTATATCTAAGTGGTCAACATCAGAAAAATGTATTGAACAGCCTGCTCTGTGGTCCACCTATTTTATGATGCAACCTTAGGAACAGATACAAGTTCTCTGTTGGAGAACTCTTGCAGGTTGGAGACATTGTTTGTTTGGTCTCAATCACAAAAACTACTTGTGCCAAGGCAAAGCCTCCCCCTCTTGTATTGATCCTGAAGGGTAACAAGAGGCGGTATTACTGAGGCTATGTATGAGTATTCAAGCACCAAAATGAGTTTCCAATTTCTGGCCTATGGCTTCAGGACAATGAGCTGTATGTGGTGGCTCATCATACAGCCCTGTACAACCCCAGATGTAGGAGGGTTGCCATTGGTGGAGATGGGAACTTCTCGATACCCCTCAGTACCTTAGTCCATATGTGAAGGTCCTCATCTGTGTGAGCTCGATTCTTCACCTACTGGGGAGAGAATTCTAACTAGTGGAAATCCTTTGCAGGTGGCACATTTAGCCTCTGTCCACTAGTCACCGGTGGTTTTGTGCTCTGATTCTCAATAGACTGAAAGCTCACTAGATACATTCCCGTGTGGTTTCAAACTTATCAGATGTCCCACTATTCTGGTGGACCCCAGTCGTATATACTTTCCAACCATTTAGATTGATTCTTAGGGGACTTGCCTGCTCACATGATCTAGGTGCACCAGATGTGAGGATACTTCCCAGTGTCAGTAGAGGTAGGCTGACTGATGTCCTTTGCAACATGGATGAAATTCCTGTACACAGAAGGGATTCCCTCTAGACTTTACATCTCTCCCATTCAACCATCTCTCTGTGTGAAAAAGATTCTCTCTCTTGATAGTGTATAATTCTACACTCCGAGAAAACCATTATCTTTGTGGAAGCACTACTTTAAATTCAATGAGCACAAAATATTAAGCTGGATTTTGTTATAAGAATAATATCACTAAGGAAACTTGAAATAAATTTTGGTGCTGCACCAACAAATTTTTTCTCTTTCTATGTATTTATGGTTTGGGTGGATGAAACCAGTCTCCTGAGAAGTGTTAGATGGATGAATCCAAAATAACAGTTATAAACGTTTTTCCTGAGAGAGATAATTTAACTGAGATTTATCTTTTGTTTGAAATCTTTACTTTGATAATAAAAAGAAAACTAGTGCACATAACCACTCTTGACAAGTAGACAGTCCTCTTCTCCTCTAGGTAGCCTTTATTCCTGTCACTTTCTCTCACTTTCTTATGATTAAATGCCACAAAACTGCACATAATGATCTTCAAAGAGAAAGCGGGTCCTTCTCGTAGATTGACTAGTGGAAAACTGAACCAAGAAAACATCCTTTGAATGGATCTATAACGTAAACTTGCTGTTTCTGTTCACTATCATAAATGGCAAGCAATGAATATTCCAGCACAAACCCATTCATTAGATGCTTCATCTAAAGCTGAAATATCCTTGCAGGCAGAAACGATGTCACATACTAAAAACAATACATCAATGAAAATATAAATTCGTTATTAATCCAAGCCACGAAAACTTCATGTGTAACCATGATGACTCCAGAATTCCGAAGAGGAAGGGGTGGTAGCTAGAAGAGATTGGTTACAAAATTTGTTTTTTTCAAGTTTAAAAGAAAAGTCCTGGAATATGAATTAGAAAATTCTATAGAAAGATTCCCTTCGCTGCAGAATAATTTCATTATGTTGGTGTTAATATGTCAAAATTACTAACATGATTCAAAATGAAAAACTTTCAGATGGTATCAGTTGTCACCCTGATATACAGCAAAGATAACAAAACTGATCATAGATTGGTTATTTTTCATTAGGTGAGGTTTTCTTGTTTATATTTGAATGGAATCTAAAAATATGGTTCATATTGTAAAGTTTATGGGAGTAGGATAAATATCGAGAATGGTACTTCCTACCCTTCACCTTTCCATAATTTAAGTAATGATAAAATAATTTAACAACTAAACTCTGCATCCCACAGTTTCTCTATCAGTATAATTTAAAAAAAACTGAATCCTCTATCCCACAGTTCCTCATTCAATACAATTAAACAAAACTAAACTCTGTATACTACCGTTTCTCATTCAATATAATCAAACAAAACTGAACTCTTTATCCCACAGTTCTTCATTCAATATAATTAAACAAAACTGAGCTCCGTATACCGCAGTTTCTTATTCAATATAAGTAAACAAAACTCAGCTCTGTATATCACAATTCTTCATTCAATATAATTGAACAAAACTGAACTCTGTATACCACAGTTCCTGAATCAGTACAATTTTAAAAAATGAACTCCGTATACCACAGTTTCTCATTCAATATAATTAAACAAAACCCAACTCTGTATATCGCAATTCTTCATTCAATATAATTGAACAAAACTGAACTCTGTATACCACAGTTTCTAAATCAGTACAATTTTAAAAAAATTAACTCCGTATACCACAGTTTCTCATTCAATATAATTAAACAAAACTCAACTCTGTATATCACAATTCTTCATTCAATATAATTAAACAAAACTGAAGAATGTAAACCACCGTTTCTCATTCAAAATAATTAAACAAAACTGAGCTCTATATACCACAGTTCCTCATTCACTATAATTAAACAAATTGAACAATGTAAACCACCGTTTCTCATTCAAAATAATTAAACAAAACTGAGCTCTATATACCACAGTTCCTCATTCAATATAATTAAACAAAACTGAACTCAGTATATCAAAGTTTCTCATTCAATATAATTAAACAAAACTTAACTCTGTATACCACAGTTCCCCATTCAATATAACTAAACAAAACTGAACTATCTAGTCCACCGTTTCTCATTCAATATAATCAAACAAAACTGAACTCTTTATCCCACAGTTCTTCATTCAATATAATTAAACAAAACTGAGCTCCGTATACCGCAGTTTCTTATTGAATATAAGTAAACAAAACTCAACTCTGTATATCACAATTCTTCATTCAATATAATTGAACAAAACTGAACTCTGTATACCACAGTTCCTGAATCAGTACAATTTAACAAAACTGAACTCCGTATTCCACAGTTTATCATTCAATATAATTAAACACAAGTCAACTCTGTATATCACAATTCTTCATTCAATATAATTAAACAAAACTGAAC
>NW_013666878.1:3422-5968 GCF_000517525.1 Limulus polyphemus | reverse complement strand
AAACAAAACTGAACTCTATATACCACAGTTCCTCATTCACTATAATTAAACAAACTGAACAATGTAAACCACCGTTTCTCATTCAATATAATTAAACAAAACTGAACTCTGTATACCACAGTTCCTCATTCAATATAACTAAACAAAACTGAACTATCTAGACCACCGTTTCTCATTCAATATAATCAAACAAAACTGAACTCTTTATCCCACAGTTCTTCATTCAATATAATTAAACAAACTGAGCTCCGTGTACCGTAGTTTCTTATTCAGTATAATTAAACAAAACCCAACTCTGTATATCACAATTCTTCATTCAGTATAATTGAACAAAACTGAACTCTGTATACCACAGTTCCTAAATCAGTACAATTTAAAAAAATGAACTCCGTATACCACAGTTTATCATTCAATATAATTAAACACAAGTCAACTCTGTATATCACAATTCTTCATTCAATATAATTAAACTAAACTCAATTCTGTATGTCACAATTCTTCATTCAATATAATTCAACAAAACTGAACTCTGTATACCACAGTTCCTAAATAAGTACAATTTCACAAAACTGAACTCTGTATTCCACAGTTTATCATTCAATATAATTAAACACAAGTCAACTCTGTATATCACAATTCTTCATTCAATATAATTGAACAAAACTGAACTCTGTATACCACAGTTCCTAGATCAGTACAATTGAACAAAACTGAACCCTGTATTCCACAGTTCCTAAATCAGTACAATTTGAAAAAAATTAACTTTGTATACCATATTTCATAATTCAATAAAATTAAACAAAACTGAAATCTGCAGACCACAGTTTCTCATTCGATATAATTATACGAAAATGAGCAACGTAAACCACCGTTTCTCATTCAATATGATTAAACACAACTGAACTCCGTATACCACAACTCCTCATTCAATATAATTAAATAATACTGAACTCAGTGTATCAAAGTTCCTCATTCAATATAATTAAACAAAACTTAGTCCTATATACCGAGGTTTTTCATTCAATATAATTAAACAAAACTCAACTCTGTATACCACAGTTCCTAATTCAACATAATTAAACAAAACCTAACTTTGTATACCACAGTTTCTAATTCAGTACAATTGAACATAATTGAACTCTATATCACACAGTTCCTCATTCAGTTTAGTTAAACAACACTGAACTCTGTATATCACAGTTCATAATTCAATATAATTAAACAAAACTTAATTCTGAATACCACAGTTTTTCATTCAACATAATCAAACAAAACTGATCTCTGTATACCACAGTTCCTCATTCAATGTAACTAAACAAAACTGAACTCTGTAGACCACCGTTTCTCATTCAATATAACTAAACCAAACTGAACTCTTTACACCACCATTTCTCATTCAATATAATTAAATAAAACTGAACTCTGTATACCACCATTTCCCGTTCAATAAAATAAAAAACTGAACTTTTTATCCCACAATTCTTCATTCAATAAAATTAAACAAAACTGAACTCTGTATACCACAGTTCCTAAATCAGTACAATTAAACAAAACTGAACTCTGTATACCACCGTTTCTCATTTAATATAATCAAATAAAACTGAACTCTTTATCCCACAGTTCCTCATTCAATACAATTAAACAAAACTAAACTCTGTATACCACCGATTCTCATTCAATATTGTTTGTTTGTTTTTGAATTTCGCGCAAAGCTACACGAGGGCTATCTGCGCTAGCCGTCCCAAATTTAGCAGTTTAAGACTAGAGGGAAGGCAACTAGTCATCATCACCCACCGCCAACTCTTGGGCTACTCTTTTACCAACGAATAGTGGGATTGATCGTCACATTATAACGCCCCCACGGCTGAAAGGGCGAGCATCTTTGGTGGGACGGGGATCCGAACCCCATTCAATATAATCAAACAAAGTAAACCCTGTATCCCACAGTTCCTCACTCAATACAATTAAACAAAACTGAACTCTGAATACCACTGTTTCTCATTCAATATAAACAAACAAAACTGAACTCTTTATATCATAGTTCTTCTTTCAATATAATTAAACAAAACTGAACTTCGTGTACCACAGTTTCTCAATCAATATAATTAAACAAAACTCAACTCTGTATGTCACAGTTCTTCATTCAATATAATTCAACAAAACTGAACTCTGTATACCACAGATCCTAAATCAGTATAATTAAACAAAACTGAACTCTGTATACCACCGTTTCTAATGCAAAATAATTAAACAAAATAAACCCTGTATACCACAGTTTCTCATTCAATATAATTAAACAAAACTGAAATCCGTATTCCACACTTTAGCATTCAATATAATTAAATAAAACTGAACTGAGTATATCGAAGTTCCTCATTCAATATAATTAAACAAAACTTAGCTCTGTATACTACAGTTCCTCATTCAATATACTTAAACAAAACTGAAATCAGTATACCACAGTTATTCATTCAATATAATTAAACAAAACTTAGTTCTATATACCGAGGTTTTTCATTCAATATAATTAAACAAAACTGAGCTCT
>NW_013666878.1:0-2580 GCF_000517525.1 Limulus polyphemus | reverse complement strand
ACCCTGTATCCCACAGTTCCTCATTCAATATAATTCAACAAATCTGAACTCTGTATACCACAGTTCTTAAATCAGTACAATTTAAAAAAAAATTGACTTTGTATACCATATTTCATAATTCAATATAACTAAACAAAACTGAACTCTGTATACCACCGTTTCTCATTCAATATAATCAAAGAAAATAAACCCTGTATCCCACAGTTCCTCATTCAATATAATTCAACAAATCTGAACTCTGTATACCACAGTTCTTAAATCAGTACAATTTAAAAAAAATGGACTTTGTATACCATATTTCATAATTCAATATAACTAAACAAAACTGAACTCTGTAGACCACAGTTTCTCATTTGATATAATTAAACAAAACTGAACAATGTAAACCACCGTCTCTCATTCAATATAATTAAACAAAACTGAACTCTGTATACCACAATTCCTCATTCAATATAATTAAATAAAACTGAACTCAGTATATCAACGTTCCTCATTCAATATGCTTAAACAAAACTGAAATGTGTATACCACAGTTATTCATTCAATATAATTAAACAAAACAGAACTCTGTATCTCACAGTTCCTCATTCAAAATAATTATTCAAAACTGAACTCTGTGTCACACAGCTCCTAATTCAGTATAATTAAACAAAACATAATTCCATGTACTTAAAAAATCTCAACTCTGTGTAATTAAAAAAATTAACTCTATATCCCACACTTCCTAATTAAACAATGAATAATATAAATAAACACTGTAAATGAAGTAATACTGTATCACCCTAATGTATTAAACATGTATCAGTAATGAACAATTTAAATAGACACTGTAAATCAAGTGATTCTGTATCCCCCTAATGTATCAAACATGCATCAGTAATGAATAATTTAAATAGACGCTGTAAATCAAGTGATTCTGTGTTCCCTGAATGTATCAGTGATGAATTATTTAAATAGACACTGTAAACCAAGTGATTCTGTATACCTCTAATGTATTAAACATGTATCAGTAGTGAAAATGTTTGAATAGACACTGTAAATCAAGTGATTGTGTATCCTCCTAATGTACTAACCATGTATCAGTAATGAATAATTTAAATAAACACTGTAAATCAAGTAATTCTGTATCCCCTTATTGTATTAAACATGTATCAATAATGAATAATTTAAATAGACACTGTAAATCATGTGATTCTGTATCCCCCTAATGTATCAAACATGCATCAGTAATGAATAATTTAAATAGACACTGTAAATCAAGTGATTCCGTATCCCCTAATGTATTAAACATGTATCGGTAATGAATAATTTAAATAGACACTGTAAATCAAGTGATTCTGTATCCATCTAATGTATTAAACATATATCAGCAATGAATAATTGAAATACACACTGTAAATCAAGTGATTCTGTATCCACTAATGTATTAAACATATTTCAGTAATGGATAAGTTAAATAGACACTTTAAACCAAGTGATTCTATATCCCTCTAATGTATTAAACATGCATCAGTAATGAATAATTTAAATACACTGTAAATCTAGTGGTTCTGTATCTCTCTAATGTATTAACCATGTATCAGTAATGAATAATGTTACGACAGCGGAGGTCACGTGACGCTAGTAACACATCATGCGCTTATAGAACGTTCATGTTCCTTCCTGAGGCCTCGAGTGTTTACTAGATATGCGGTATTCTTGTATATATAAGACCGGTAAGAAGTGACGGCAACAAGGTAGTTGAACTGCAGATAGAGAGAGACTGACAATTGAGTCGAGCACGTGAGTCGTTCGTTGTAAATTATAGCGTTTGTTATAGCGTGACTGTGGAAATTAAGTGTATTTCAAAATTGTATTGAGAAGAACAAACTAGTTTTATTTAAGAAAGGACTTGTATCGGTAAAGTTTCTTCGGAAATAATTTTTACGGAATATTAACAAACAAACACAGAGGCGTAACAAATTGATGTCAGAGAGTGGGATAAAAAAAAAGAAGAAGAAGATGGAAACGAGAAGTGGCAAATCAAACTACAGCTTAGCAGATTTGATGGCAGCAATACAAGAACAGCAAAAGAAATAAGAAGAACGAGAAAATAAACAAATAAAGAAACAAGAAGAGAGATTACAGCAGTGGCAATAAAACTTGCAACAGTGGCAGCTCGAACACCAAATAAACAAAATAGATTACAGCAGTGGTTGGAGGAAAATGAAAATAAACAAGAAGATCGAGAAAAGAAACAAGAAGAGAGATTACAGCAGTTATTGGAGGAAAAAGAAAAGAAACAAGAAGAACCAGAAAAGAAACAAGAAGTACGAGAAAAGAAAAAAGAAGAGAGATTACAGCAGTGGCAACTGGATCAAGAAAGGAAAAAGGAAGAAAGTCTCCAACCGTTACAGGAAAGTCAACAACAGTAGCAAGAAGTACAAATAGAAAACATTAGTAAATTTCAAAGTGAATTAGATACATTAAAGGATGATTTATTGTCTTTTATACAAGGAGGATACATTAACCATCGACATAATCAGCCCCAGACAATGGCAAGCCCCTTCCAGATCCCGCAGCTAAACCCTCATGCAGACA
>NW_013666877.1:285329-321557 GCF_000517525.1 Limulus polyphemus | reverse complement strand
CTATTTACACGCACCAGTCATCTAAGTTTCATTTTTACTGCTATTTACACGCACCAGTCATCTAAGTTTCATTTTTACCGATATTTGCGTGCATCAGTCATCTAAGTTTCATTTTTACCGCTATTTACATGCACCAGTCATCTAAGTTTCATTTTTACCGCTATTTACACGCACCAGTCATCTAAGTTTCATTTTTACCGCTATTTACGTGCACCAGCCATCTAAGTTTCATTTTTACCGCTATTTACGTGCACCAGCCATCTAAGTTTCACATTTCTCTAATAATGAAACATAACCAGCAAGCAAACCGTATATGGTTGGAAATTATGTTGTTAATATCATCATCACGTTTCTTTCTCCTGATCAAACCTTCCAAACTGGCACTAGTCGTTTCCGATCTGAATGGCATCTTATGCAAACTTACGCTAAAGAATCGGGCCGGAAAACCTCAATTTTTGTTCCTTTTTCACCTGTAGCTGACCCCTAATTAGCTACTAACCAGACAAAAGGTAGTCAGTCAGCAGCACTCGCTGCCACGAGGGCTTTGTCCGCCTTTGAATCGAATGTCAGGGATGACTGTCGCTCTTATAACGCATCCAAAGTTGAAAGTTCAGAGCTTGCTTTTACGCGGTATTGAACCTTGGTCTTTCTGGTACGCAAATCGGTACGGTAACAATTGGGCCACACCCTACCTCAGCCTCCATACTGAGAAAATACTAACAATTTAGACACACAATCTTTGAGGAATTTACCCTCATCAAATTATGTTTTCTTTCCATATTTATTAGTAAAAACAAAAACTCTTAAATAATATATATATATATATCTCCTCTAGTTAGTAGAACATAGAATTGCATCAGTTATGGATCAAATACGGTTGGTTCTATCTAACTTTTATACGGATCCCATATGAAGGTGGGAGAAAATAAATGTTCATCCACAATGTAAATCTTTTCATACCTCTAATTAATTACCAAAAACATGATCTAACTATGTAGCTGAGTTTCATTTAGTCTCGTTGTTCTTTAATTATCGAATAAATTACAGCGTAAACTTCAATTTGTTTCTATTTCTATATACAGTCTTCATATCCTTTCTGATGTGGTCTCACTTCATAGTTTACCACGAACTAATAATTGTGAAGATTTTATTGTCTTAGAGACAAAATGTTGCTGGTTAGAGACAAGATGAACGAAGTGATTGGATCAGGCTCAATACATTACAGACAAGAAGAACGAATTGATTGGATCAGGCTCAATATATTGGAGACAAGAAGCAGAACGAATTGATTGGATTAAGCTCAATATATTAGAGACAAGAAGAAGAACGAATTGATTGGATTAGGCTCAATATATTAGAGACAAGAAGAAGAACGAATTGATTGGATCAGGCTCAATATATTGCAGACAAGAAGCAGAACGAATTGATTGGATTAAGCTCAATATATTAGAGACAAGAAGAAGAACGAATTGATTGGATCAGACTCAATATATTGGAGACAAAAAGCAGAACGAACTGATTGGATCAGGCTCAATATATTGGAGACAAGAAGCAGAACGAATTGATTGGATCAGGCTCAATATATTGGAGACAAGAAGAAGAACGAACTGATTGGACCAGACTCAATATATTGGAGACAAGAAGAAGAACGAATTGATTGGATCAGGCTTAATATATTGGAGACAAGAAGCATAACGAATTGATTGGATCAGGCTCAATATATTACAGACAAGAAAATAACGAATTGATTGGATCAGGCTCAATATATTGGAGACAAGAAGCAGAACGAGTTGATTGGATCAGGCTCAATATATTACAGACAAGAAGAAGAACGAACTGATTGGACCAGACTCAATATATTGGAGACAAGAAGAAGAACGAATTGATTGGATCAGGCTTAATATATTGGAGACAAGAAGCATAACGAATTGATTGGATCAGGCTCAATATATTACAGACAAAGAATAGAACGAATTGATTGGATCAGGCTCAATATATTACAGACAAGAAGCAGAACGAGTTGATTGGATCAGGCTCAATATATTACAGACCAAAAGTAGAGCGAATGGACTAGATCAGGCTCAATATATTAGAGACAAGAAGAACGAACTGGTTGGATCAGACTCAACATATTACAAACAAAAAGCAGAACGAATTGATTGGATCAGGCTCAATATATTACAGACAAAAAGCAGAACGAATTGATTGGATCAGGCTTAATATATTACAGACAAGAAGATGAACGAATTGATTCGATCAGGCTCAATATATTACAGACAAAAAGCAGAACGAATTGATTGGACCAGGCTCAATGTATTACAGGAAAGAAGGTGAACGAATTGATTGGATCAGGCTCAATATATTACAGACAAAAAGCAGAACGAATTGATTGGATCAGGCTCAATATATTACAGACAAGAAGCAGAACGAATTGATTGGATCAGGCTCAATATATTACAGACAAGAAGAACGAATTGATTGGATCAGGCTTAATATATTACAGACAAAAAGCAGAACGAATTGATTGGATCAGGCTCAATATATTACACACAAGAAGAAGAACGAATTGATTGGATCAGGCTCAATATATTACAGACAAGAAGAACGAATTGATTGGATCAGGCTCAATGTACGCCAGGTAGATCTATTGTCCTCTGGATGTTTTCCAAGAGAAAACGTACTTGAAGCTACTTCTGTGAGTAACGAACTCGACAAACGTATTTCGTAATGAAGACATTAGAATAAGACTGTAAAGATTTTTGTCATTTTTTTAGGTGATATATAGATAGATTCTCCTAACTTTTCTCTTTAATGAAGTGTCTTAGAAACAGCGTAAAGCTCAAAATCTTGCGGGCAACGAATTTTACACTGGACAGCTCCATATTTCTCTCGATATATCAAAACCAATTGCGTAGGGGTTCCAAATATCATAACGTACGTAAAGTGTCAATATCGAAAAAACTTGAGTGGATTTTCAAGTCTCCTATCTTGCATAAAGGTATATTCTGGGATCTATACTACTCAAAATATATCAAGAACAAATTTTGTTTTATAAGTACAAAAGGTCTATTAGGAAGTCCCTACACTTATGAGAAAATAATACCTGTTTATAGGTTCCTACGCCTCGTGGATCCGCGGTAAGTATGATGGCTTATAACGCTAAAAATAATTTCAATATCAGCGATGGTTAGAGCACAGAAGACAACTATTTAAGTTTCTGAGTTTACTAAGATGCATCAAAACCATTTGCAATAAAGACACGTTTGAGAGAAAATGTCGACAGATTGTTAAAAATCCCCCCCCCATGATATTGTAAAGTACGAATGAACGAACCTAGGTCGAGATTGTATCGTGGTGAGTCTGTTGGTTCGAATTTCGTGTAAAGCTTCACAAGGGCTATTTGCGCTAACCATCCCTAATTTAATAGTGATAGACTAGAAGAAACGCAGCTAGTCAACACCACCCACCGCCAATTCTTGGGCAACGAATAGTGGGAGTGACCATCACATTATAACGCCCCCACGGGTGAAAGGGTGAGCATGTTCGGTGACGACGATTCGAACCCTCGACCTGCAGGTTGCGAAACAAGAGCCCTCCTAACCATTAGACCATGTAAAGCATTGTGGTGAAAAATACAAAAATATAAAGTAGGTGTAGTTATTGAAAAAAAAATGTAGCCAACAAATATAAGTTCAATAAAGGTATTTTGGTATTGTCCTTTATTACGCCGAAACGTAGTCTTAGACGAATAACTTAATAGAAATAGCTTTCTGTTTTGTTTGTTTTCGCGCAAAGCTGTTCAATAAGCTATCTGTATGGTGTCCTCGAATTTTAGCGATATAACCCTCCAGGCTTAACTCTGATCAGCCATCGGGGACTGTAGTTCTTTATTTCTTTATGGTGGATCTATTTTTAACGATTGTATCTGCTAACTAAAAATTCATCTCATTTACAAAATAAATATAATTTCTCGCGCACAAACACAAATAATGACCGTGTAAAAAGTTCATCTCTGATAATCACTAAACATTTTTGATAAATATTTTTTTTTTCGCACATTAAGAATAAATTTATAAATGTTCATTTCATATGGACATTAAGAACTGCTGTTTAGCTTATTAAAAATTTTTGTGAAAGACACTATAAGAATTCATTTCTGACAGATGTGAAGGGCGATACTGTTTAAACGTATACCTGTAAGGCATGAAACTTAACGGTGTAATTATTCATTTCATACACACAAACATTAAAATCTTCGGAATTTTCACGCAAAGCTAAGCAGAGTAATATTTGCGCATAAAGCCGTCCCTAATGTTGAATTGATTCACCAGGAGAAAGACAGCTAGTCAACACCAACCACCGATAGTTCTCGGGTTACTCATATTTCACTGAATGATGGGATTTGACTGTTACTCTTACAGTGGCACTCATGGCCAAAAAAAATGCCAAATGCTTTTACAGCAAGAGTAAGCGAACTCTCGGATTCATAATCCGGGCACGCTATCCACTAAGCTGCGCCCGGCCCCACACAATAAGGACGTCATTGTAAAGTTTCAGCGTGGCCGTTGCTAATGTTGGACGAACGTTGGCTTCCTGTGGTCATGACAGATACGACATGAATCTAGAACAAATATTATGTAAATAAATAACTCATAATCTTCATTAAATACCGATGTTGTTTTTTTGTTTGTTTGAAGTTAAGCACAAAGCTACACAATGGGCTATCTGTGCTCTGCCCACCACGGGTATCGAAACCCGGTTTCTAGCGTTGTCAGTCCGCAGACATACAGCTGTGCCCCTGGGGAGCAACAGATGTTGGCACCCATATCTCATGGATGTACCTCTTGTGTACATTAAATATGATTATACTTGAAATAGTAAAAAAAAAAATGTTCGACTTACCAAAATGAAGAATGTTACTGACGGTTTTTGTTTCTTTCAAAACAATAGTTATTAGCCGGAGACATGCTGTTAGGATAGGTATACCTAGACGACACTAAAGGTATTACAATGAAAAACATATATAAAGCAAAAATACTGAAACCTTATATATATTTTCAGAAATACATTAAATTTCATAAACTATACATTTGGAACGTGCAATTGAGTTAGTGTTTTGGTTCTTTGTTCTTTTTAACAAATCAAAAAAGACTTAAAAATAAAAACAACGCATGCTCAACTAATGCTGCACGTCCTTTTTTTTGTGAGTCAAATGAGAGAAGGTTTAATAAGACTTGTTCAATCCAGTGACGTTTACCAAGCCTTCTTTAAAATAGCCAATGTAATCGTTATAACATTTTTTTACTCATTACTAGATATCGAATCGCTCTATAAGGTTTCAGATTCCTGACTATTAGAAATTATGTCCGCTATACTCCAAGCAGATAATTAGTGTCTTCAATATTAAATGGAGTGAATCTTCTCAGAATAATAGCGTGTCTAACTGCGTATTAATAAGTCTAATATTATCCCGTGTTATAAATAAACTGTTTATTTAGACCATTTAATCCAGCATATCCTATACCGATTATGGGGAAACTGATAACCTCGTAGTATTGTCCTTAAAAGAGATATTGTCCTAATCCTGCCAATAGTACAGACAGCTGCCAACAATTTACAAAGACTGAAACATAGCAAGATAATATCACGTATACTATCAATGATGTATTTTTATTTGAAAGACTGAAACAGAGCAAGATAATACACATATACTATCAATAATGTATTTTTATTTCAAAGACTGAAACATAGCAAGATAATATCGCATATACTATCAACGATGTATTTTTATTTCAAAGACTGAAACAGAGCAAGATAATATCACATATACTATCAATGATGTATTTTTATGTCAAAGACTGAAACATAGCAAGATAATATCACGTATACTATCAATGATGTATTTTTATTTGAAAGACTGAAACAGAGCAAGATAATATCACTTATACTATCAATGATGTATTTTTATTTCAAAGACTGAAACAGAGCAAGATAATATCACATATACTACCAATGATGTATTTTTATTTCAAAGAGTGAAACAGAGCAAGATAATATCACATATACTATCAACGATGTATTTTTATTTCAAAGAGTGAAACAGAGCAAGATAATATCACATATACCACCAATGATGTATTTTTATTTCAAAGAGTGAAACAGAGCAAGATAATATCACATATACCACAAATGATGTATTTTTATTTCAAAGACTGAAACAGAGCAAGATAATATCACATATACCAACAATGATGTATTTTTATTTCAAAGATTGAAACATAACAAGATAATATCACGTATACTATCAATGATGTATTTTTATTTCAAAGACTGAAACAGAGCAAGATAATATCACATATACCAACAATGATGTATTTTTATTTCTTTTTTTCTCTTATAATATTTATTTATCGATGTTTCACTTTCGTCTTTTTTTTTTTTAGTCCCGAGGCCGCTTACGACTGTTGAGGCACCTTAGATGCTGATGTATTATCGTTGATTCTTTGGCAAATTTACCTGGTTGCGCCCATCTCCTCTTCAGATAGCCGTCCCTAATTTAGCAGTGTAAGACTAGAGGGAAGGTAGCTAGTCATCACCATCCACCGCCAACTCTTGGGCTACTCTTTTCCCAACGGATAGTGGGATTGACCGTCACATTGTAACGCCCCCACGGCTGAAAGGGCGAGCGTGTTTGGTGTGACGGGGATTCGAACCCGCGACCCGCAGATTGCGAGTCGAGCGCCCTAACCACCTGGCTATGCCGGGCGTCATCACATGTAACGACATCAGTTGGGTATTACCCAGAGTTGATAAATTAACTACCAACTATACTGGACTCCTAAGAAGCCTAGTTATTGCTACTTAAATGTTTTTTGTTGATTATAAATCATATATTAGTAGAAGAAAGTAAGTTATCATATCATTATATTAATTTCGCTATTTAAATGTTTTTTGTTGATTATAAATCATATATTAGTAGAAGAAAGTAAGTTATCATATTATTATATTAATTTCGAATTGAAATATATATATATATAGCAATTAAATGAAAACTTTAATGTACCTGATGATTACAAAACCTTGTCGAAACGTTGTACATTTGCTGTCATGTTAAACTTATATTAAAGTTTTTCTTCATTACCCATTTAAGCCGTCTCCAGCCATTAAATGTACAATATTGCTTTTTGAAGCCAATTATATATAAGATAGCTTTGTACCATTAATTATTCTTCAACTTGTTCTAAGGTGATCAGTTTACTTTATCATTACATATCTATATAACCACCTAAAAATATGCAATACAACCTACACTTTAGGATAATTTAACTCTTCGCACACCTTCCGGAAATAAAAACCGTTACTCAGAAGTATATATCTCTTCAGCAAGTACATAAGTATTGATTCCTGTAGTTTCATGTATATCTACAGGTCACTGACATCATACGCATGCGCTATCATCTGCTTTCCGTTGGTAATCGTATCGCATTAAAGACTGTTATCATCAGTAACCCGCACTCTGGAACACGAACCTTCTTCGCACGTAAACACAAATGTGAAAAAAAATAATTATGGAATCTTCATGTACTAACTCTCATGAGATGATTTTTAAAACCGACAAAGGTTATAGCAGTACAACGTCTTTAATATTCCTTTTTTTTTAATGTTCTATTGCTTTTAAAAATCTAAGAACGACGATCTTTCCTATACAAGCGCTAAAACAGGAATTCAACAGTGAAAGTTAAACTAGTTTGTTTTACAGGACGTTCGAGTTAAATCATACGTTCACATAAAATATTACCAGCGTATATTAGCTATCATTAACTCCTCATCAAAGCAGTCTACCTGCACGGCTCAGAAGTAAAAAGTAATGACAATGATTTGATCGTTTTGAGACGATACGTTAGATAATAAGCACTCGAACAGTGCGGGAAGAGTGTTGCGAGTGATTTGTTTTTATGTGGACACTCTGAAATACGATAAACAAGTAGCAGAATCATTGTTGTTATACGTTGAGATACACGATGCTTCGAGTACTTTTAAAAACATGTAGCCAAACATTTTGCTAATTACGAATTCACCTCCTACATATTATTCCTCATTTCGTCTGACCTCATTCAATGTTCTCAAGTTATTAATGGGTGGCGGGTTTTACCCCAAATCCAAGTGAGAAATTATGTAGAATAGAACTTTTTTAAAGATGTGTTTGTACATAAATGTTCAGTGTCTTTTAAGCAATTAGCGTAGCGTAGGAGGTATTTTCACTCTGAACGGCATCTTATGAGACACGTGGTCTAAACATCCAAGTCCGAGACCCAGAAATAGAAGGTCCCTAACTTAGAAATGCTGATCAAAGGAAGAGAGCCCGTCAACGACACCCGCCGCAAACATGGTTATTCTGAACCGAATATCGGGATTGACTGTAACTTTAATAACACTCCCATAGGTGAAGTGTAGAGTGTGTTCAGCTTTTTATTGGGGACTCGACTTTTGGACCCTTCGATTCGCGACCCGGTGGGACCCACGCCATAAGTTTCTCGGTACATTCATCTAAGCAAATAAAAGTTTGTGATCAGCTGTACAAAAATACACGAACGTTTTGTTTACACATATAACCTGATAGTTTTCTTTACGTCGGTGAGGTATCTTGTAGACGGGTGAATGACCTCAAGTTATCTGCACCTCCCTGGTAATATATACCACAATCAGTAAGTTCACACAAAATTTGCACTTAGTACTAAAACTAAACAAACTACAGACTACCAAGCTTACAAACGTTTTCCCAGAATTACCAAATGTTAATATACTGTTTTGTAAGAAAAGCAAACAACACAACAATAAATCGAATGGAGACAACGTAATAGCTCTTGTTTTAATTAATACAACCTTTTATCAAATACTTTATGTAATCACGTTGTTTTTTCTTTTTCGTTTGTCTGTCTATAAAGCATAAAGCTACTTAATGAGTTAGCTATATTCTACCCACCGCGAGTATCGAAACCCGATTTTTAGCGTTATAAGCTCTCTAACTTCCCGCTGAGCCACCAAGGGACTTTCCTTTTTTTAGCAAAAAAAATATCCGACTATTCTTATGAAGTAAAATAGTCAAGTTCTAGCTGAGTTCAATCAATCATATAGTTTAAAATGAAACTTACTAACGTTTCCATATTGTGTTTCTTTTAGTGAAGTCTCGTACTGGATATATCGTCTCAGATGTTAACAAACTTGTTATAGCGAAGTCTCGTATTAGATATACCGTCTCACATGCTAACAAACATGTTTTAGTGAAGTCTCGTATTAGATATATCGTCTCACATGTTAACAAACTTGTTTTAGTGAAATCTTGTATTCGATATATCATCTCAGGTGTTAACAAACTTGTTTTAGTGAAGTCTCGTTCTGGATATATCGTCTCAGATGTTAACAAACTTGTTTTAGTGAAGTCTCGTACTGGATATACCGTCTCACTTGTTAACAAACTTTTTTTAGTGAAATCTTGTTTTCGATATATCATCTCAGGTGTTAACAAACTTGTTTTAGTGAAGGCTTGTATTGGATATATCGTCTCAGAAGTTAACAAACTTGTTTTAGTGAAGTCTCGTATTAGATATATCATCTCAGATGTTAACAAACTTTTTTAGTGAAATCTTGTATTCGAAATATCATCTCAGGTGTTAACAAACTTGTTTTAGTGAAGTCTCGTACTGGATATATCGTCTCACATGTTAACAAACTTTTTTAGTGAACTCTTGTTTTCGATATATCATCTCAGGTGTTAACAAACTTGTTTTAGTGAAGGCTTGTATTGGATATATCGTCTCAGATGATAACAAACTTCTTTTAGTGAAGTCTGGTATTGTTGGATATATCGTCTCAGATGATAACAAACTTCTTTTAGTGAAGTCTGGTATTGTTGGATATATCGTCTCAGATGCTAAATAAGATGTTTTAGTGAATTCTTATATTGGACATATCGTCTCAGATGTTAAAAACATGTTTTAGTGAATTCTGGCATTGTTGGATATATCGTCTCAGATGTTAAAAACATGTTTTAGTGAAGTCTGGCATTGTTGGATATATCGTCCCAGATGTTAACAGACTGTTTTAGTGCAGTTTGGTATTGTTGGATATATCGTCTAAGATATTAACAAACTTGTTTTAGTAAAGCCTGGTATTGTTGGATATATCGTATCAGTTGTTAACAGACTTGTTTTACTGCAGTTTGGTATTGTTGGATATATCGTCTCAGATGTTAACAGACTTGTTTTAGTGAAGTCTGGCAATGTTAGATATCTCGTCTCAAATGTCGACAGACATGATATATTCAAAGTTTATTACCCATTACATCTGTCTACTTAGCAAATTATATCAAAGATATGAATATATCTAAAGAGACCACGTTACTGTAGTCGTAAACTGGTAATTTCAAGGGTTTGTGAGTGTTTATTTAAGATGTTAGGAAGAAGAATAACAAGTTGTGGTTGTCAGCAATAATTCCGCCACTCAGTGACTCAGTGGTAAGGCTTACAACACTAAAATCTGGATTTCGATACCAGTGGTGGGCAGACCACAGATAGCCCATTGGGTAACTTTGTGTTTAACAACAACCAAACTCTGTCAGTCCAATATAAGTTTAGTTTGGTTGCTGTTAAGCGCAAAGCTACACATTGGGCTTTCTGTGCTCTGTCCACCTGATTTTTATCGTCGTAACCCTGCAGACTTTCCGCTGAGCTATAGTATAAGTTCAAATTAAAATATATTGAACAAAATGCGATAGAGACCATTAAATTATGATAGAACGTGAGTTATGAGTACTCTGCCTAAACAACCTATCAAAGATGTCATTTTTTTCTTTTCGCCCGACATGGCCAGGTGGTTAGGTGCGCTTGACTCGCAATCTGAGGGTCGCAGGATTGAATCCCCGTCCCACCCAAACATGCTCGCCCTTTCAGCCGTGGGAGCGTCATAATGTGACGGTAAGTTCCAATATTCGTTGGTAAAAGAGTAGCTCAAGAGTTGGCGGTTGGTGGTGATGACTAGATGCCTTCCCTCTAGTCTTTCACTACTAAATTAGGGAGGGCTAGCACAGATTGGTGGGTCAGAATAGGATTGCGCCCTCTCTTCGGTCTAAGGAGAAGTATCCAAATTGTAGGAAACTTGAAAAAAAACTTCATTTTTTAAATGTCATTTCATGTGAGACCGTTAAGGCACAAGTGGGCCGCAGACAAAATATAAACTAGTGCCCCCCCCCCTCGCTTGCTTTTAAGTAAATACCATACAGTTTGATACACTAGATTTATTAATGACAAAAAATTAAGGAAAGAAAAAATAGTTTTAAAAATTAGTATATTTTTATAATTTTATTATGCACTTCATATTTTATCATTTATTATTATACTCGGTGGCCCCCTTACGGCGGTGGGCTCTAGGCAACTGACCCTTTTGCCCATTGGACAAAACGTTCCTGGATGGACGTAAGAATGGAACTAGAAGGTTATAAGCGATGGTTAAGAGATGCAGACGAAAATCAAAATGACGTGGCTGCGAAGGACATGAAAACATATAAGAGCGGAAACCAGAAGAAGCATACAAAACTGTATTTGAGATGCTTCTTATATCGGTCGTTTACGATACATCAAGTCTTATTGCGTATAACGCCTGGTCGTTTACGATACATCAAGTCTTATTGCGTATAACGCCTGGTCGTTTACGATACATCAAGTCTTATGGCGTATAACGCCTAGATTTGTGAAACGTGTTCTGTTGATCGGGAACTTCTTTAAGATTGTGTCACAATAATAAGGATAATAACAATTCAAATGAACTCCCCATGTCTTTCACGCCGCTATCGACTAGGCCTTATCACCTTTCGTCAGGTTTACAACACACACACACACAAAGCCTCGATTGAAGCGCTATTTTTCCGCACTTCGCAGTGCCTTCTTCTCCTACCCGCTAATGCTAGGCCTTATAACGCCTAGGCTGGGATAGCATCATCTGTCTGCAAGACTGTGCAACGCGTAACGTGTGCAACTGAAAAGCTATTATGCTCTCTACTTTCCGAAAACCCGCATGAAAATGTAAAGAAAGATGTGATAATTATTAAACTTTTTGTGTCAAAACAATTATTGTTTTTATTGTCCTTGTAAATATCATTGTTAAACTTAACGCAGTATTTGTAATATAGTTAATAACCGGAGTTGCAGTTTTTAGTGTAATTTTTTTAAATATTGGGATAGACATGACTTTCATTATCAATGGAATATTCCCGAAGAAAAGGATGCCCCAAATTTTCAGTATCATTTTATAACTTTTAAGCTTGTTTGTTTCAGAATTTTCATGCAAAAGGCTATCTCACTTTGAGCTGATAGACTAAAGAGAAGGCAACAGAATAGTGAGATTTGACCATCACTCTTATAACGCACCCACAATCCAAATTGCGGAGACGCAAACCACAAATCCACGTAATCACCCAGCAGGCTAAAGGCCACGACTTTCAGGTTGTCTATGTACTTGTATATCAAGTTTTCTGTAACATTTGTGGATGAAGTTGGGTGATATTTAGTACGTAAAGTTTTACCTGTACTTGTATATGAAATGTATGATATATATATGATGCTGTATGCAATTACTTATGATGTACCGTATGTTCTCGTATGTGAACTTTCTATTTCTTCTATTTCTTTCTATTTCTTCTATTCTTCACTTTCTTACAAGATTTCACATACCTTTTCCCCACAGAAACAAGCGTTAGGTTGTTACATAAAGCTTTATTTCTCAATACATTGATTGCAGAGACAGGAAATATTGTTGGGTAAATATGTGTTTGTTTTCTAAAGTCAGTGGCTTGAGTTTTGTTTGCACATGTGTCGTAAAACAAACATGATTATGGACTTCACCTGATTAATATACCTCTAGTTTACTTGATGTTTGGTATTGTAATGCAACTTAAAGTTTGTAGAGTTAGTTTCGGTTACTTACATCTTAACATGGAACAAAATAATTAACGAATGTATGAATCACACATATACTAAAATGTATCATATATATATATAACGTATCAGCCGTGTGACGTGCCTTCGCTTTTGTGTAAACATGCATATCATTTGATGTTGCCTGAATGCAAGATAGCGATCTACTTGTTGTTTTAACCTGTTTACCAAATTTCGTGTGTCACTCTTTTTAAGAGAGAATCCATACACCCTTAATCAAACCACATGCTCGTATGGTTAAAATAGCCGTTACAATTACTGGAGCATCCGAGTTTATATTAACATTTTTAACCTGAACAAGTATATAAATATCAAAGTCCTAACTATAAATCACATACCTTTACGACTTCAATGACATAAAAAAGCACATATAAAGTTTGTTCTTAATTGTTACGTTTTAGCCTAATTTGTAAAATGGGCTGGCTATCTGCTCTTTTTTCGCTACGAGCAAAGTTTGTTTTCTACAATAAATGAGAGATAATTTTACAGTAGGAACTTTAATAAGGTAAAATGAAAGCTGAAATTGTCTTTTCAAAGAGAATGAAGCCTATATAGTTTCTGAGACAAGCACTATACACTTGCACTGTGATACACGCTGTAAGCTGAGTTATGCTAGCATGTTTTCTTCCTAATACGATTTGTATCGCGCGCTGTGATTGGTTCCAAAAAAAATTGAGAGGGTTCATCCATATCCAAGATGTGTACGTACACCGTAGAAGCACTGTGAAAATTCCAAGTTCCTCCTAGTCAACCTGAATGTAATTGTTTGGTTTGTTTTGAATTTCGCGCAAAGCTACACGAGGGCTATCCGCATTAGTCGTTCCTAATTTAGCAGTGAAAGACTAGAGGGAAGGCAGCTAGTCATCGCCATCCACCCAAACCACCTGGTCATGTCAGGCCCCTGAATGTAAACTTATGTTGTTGTTTTTTTATTAGGATAATACAAGTCTATATCGATAAATTGCGCTTTAGAAAATTAAGAACTGCATTTCAATCTCTTAAAATATCTGACTAATATATATTTGATGAAAAAAGAAATGTAAAAATATTCTATTTTCATGCATGTGTGTAACACTTTCATTTGTGTTTTGTAACTATGGTAAAGCTACAAAGGCTGTCTGCCGCCGTCACTAATTTTGAACTACTGATCAAAGGGAAGACAGCCAATCAGGAACACTCTAAGAAAGTGACTGTCACCCGTATATCTCACTCACAGCATGAAGTTTGGGGAATATTTTGTGGTATCGTATGGATTCAAACCCGGTTCGTCAGCCCTCAAATCCAAAGTTTTGACACAGGACCAACTCGTACCTTCTTAATTTGTAACACAACAACTTTAAAAAAAAAGCGGAAACATATTTTATTTTCTTTTAAGTTGCATTAACTTCGTGTTCTTACCGTTTTGCTTTAGATATAATCTCTTCCTAATTAACGATATGTAAAAACCTGACGCTGAAATAGATAAATTAAAAAAACGCAAGAAAGCTTATAGTGTTTCGTTTTTTGCAACCATGGCTTATTTTTTATTTCTTCCAAAAATGTTTATTATTAAGCATGAAGCTACGCAATGGGCTTTCTGTGCTCTGCCCACAGAAGGTATCGAAACCCGAATTTTAGCATTGTAAGCTGTGAGACTTACCGCTGATCCACCAGGGGTCTTATTTGCTATAAAAAAGGTGTTCAAGATCATGAGTTTTCGTTATTGCTAGTAGGATTTCATACTGCCACTTTCGTGGACTTAGGGAAGTATAAGCTTTATAGCAAAGACTAAAGTAAATTTCAAACTCCTGCTTAAACGAAGGTTGGATTTTTCGTTAAAAGGACGTTCACCAGTGTTTCCTCTCTCTCTAATTTAACTCAGTTCATTTAATTTTACATCCACCTCATAGGTAAGACTCCTGTTCTTGTTTTTCTTAAGCATTGCCATATCCAGCGTAACAGTGTGTGGAATTTGAAATTAGAAACCTGAGCATATAAAATGGTTAATAACAGGAGCTAGTGCATGATTTTAAAATATTAATCAACATTACAACATCGCTTTTTTAAATATAAAGAGAAAACGTGTGTCTCAATTGAAACACCATTCTTAGTAATTATTTTTAATGCAGCTATAATGATCAGGTTATATAATTTTTATTCTTATGCCACTGATTTATACGTATTTATGAAGAATAGCTCACACGATATGGAGTTGATTATATTTTATTCTTGTCACGTCAGTAAATACCACCTAGTGTTGTTATCAGAAAACATAGGTTGATTTGAAGTAATACGATGAAAAGAAACTTTTGATACCGCCTTTCTGTATCCAGTTTAACGTTTTTTGTATTTGTTTGTAATTGAGCACAAAGCTACACAAAGGTCTATCTGTGCTCTGCCTACCACGGGTATCGAAACCAGATTTCTAGCGTTGTAAGTCCACGGACATTCCGCTGTGCCACTGGGGGGCAGCTTAGCTATCCAAATGCTGTCACGGTATATTTCGTCTACTTCAAAACTAATAGCTATCGTGTTACATGTTCGTAAGAAGTCTTTACAAGTTTTCAAAGATGCTCTGTTTAAAACGTCTTATTGTGTAGATCCTCTGACACTATAGAAGAGGCATATTATAAATAGATACTGTGTACTTTTATTACTTTTCCGTTTGAAAAAATTATCATCTGGTAATTTCACTGCGCAAGGTGTTGGGTTATTACACAGTATAATCTATTTTACGTATTTTCTGTCTGAAAATCATCTGGTAATTTCACTGCGCAAGGTGTTGGGTTATTACACAGTATAATCTATTTTACGTATTTTCTGTCTGAAAATCATCTGGTAATTTCACTGCGCAAGGTGTTGAGTTATTACACAGTATAATCTATTTTACGTATTTTCTGTCTGAAAATCATCTGGTAATTTCACTGCGCAAGGTGTTGGGTTATCTATTTTACATATTTTCTGTTTGAAAAAGCATGTGGTGTTTTCACTGTATAAGGTACTATCTTATTTTAAAATGGGTACTGTGTTTATAATTGTATTCCAGTATCAACTTAAGAAAGTGTCACTTTTTTCAATTTGTGTTATTTATTTACCAATCACCTGGTACTAAGCCCAATCGTAACTCCTCAGCGTAAATGTCCTAATTTTTTAAAGCTACCCGTGTATACGAAGATTGGTGGATGTGGGTCAAGAGGCTTTTACACAAGAAGTAATTGTAATATATTTAATCTCTGTTGCCTCCCACATAGTGACTTCAGGAAGTTATTGCCATATTATACGTTAGCCCTCGTGTGCTAAATGTAAGTGCAAACTTTTCAGACAATCAATAGATATAGTTGATATTCTAGTTCATCGTCATGATAATTGATGGCCCTAAATATAAATACATTTCACGCGTTTTCTAACAGATCTGATGAACAGGTGAATGAATACGGAATATTCGCTGCTTGTGTTTGTAATTCGAAATGCTTTAAAGATCTCTAGTGTCATTACGGAGATAATTTTATATATATATTTTTTTTTTCCGTATTAACGCCAGTACCAGTTTATTTAGATATATTTAACTAAGAAGAACTAGCATCAAACCAAGAAATCCTTTTTCTTTCTATGTTCTTTTTTTTTATTGAAGCGATCATAGGTCTCAAACTACGTTGAGTTAATCTAATAGAAAAAATACACGTTAAAAACAGCAAACTAAACTTCGCTAACAATGAGGTTCATTGCTCTCGTTCATTGTAGCCATTTCACCCTAGGAATACTGTCGCTGAAGGTGATAAGGTGGGTTGGTAATCAACAAAACGCTCTCGATAGCGAACAACTGTCTCAACTATTGTTTATTCAGTGCAATCAATCACGTACGCCTCGCCCTCTCCCGTGGTTCAGCGTTGGTAAGTCTGAAGGTTTATAACCCTAAAAACGGGATTTTAATACCCGTGGTGGGCACAACAGAGATAGCCCTTTGTGTAGCTTTGTTCTTAACAGTAAACAAACAAATCAAATACGTGCCGTAAGATTATTTTTGATTGGCTGAAGCCTGGGCTACAGAGCACTGATACAGTACAAAAATAAGTCCCGAGAAAGATTTCGTGAAGAAATAGAACTTTAGAAAGTCAATATCACCAATCATTTTTGGAGTAATTTCGTTTTAACTTCATCAAATATGCAATTTTACAAATAAATGCTAAGTTTTTTGAGCCAAATTTATCAGTAACACCATCACAGCAGTATCGTGATCTATATTTTTTTTCATTAGACTACAAAAAGATTATTGTTATTTTAACTAAGCACACACTGTTTACTGTTTCGTGCCCTTTACTTCCAATCGCGAAACACTAGGTAATGCACTTTTATTATAACATTCTCTCAGAACAGAACACTAGTCTATCAGTTCAAAATTATGGACGACTAGCGTAGATATGGCCAGGTGGTTAGGGCGCTCGACTCGCAATCTGAGGGTCGCGCGTTCGAATCTCCGTCACACCAAACATGCTCGCCCTTTCAGCCGTGGGAGTGTTATAATGTGACGGTCAGTTCCACTATTCGTTGGTAAAAGAGTAGCCCAAGAGTTGGCGATGGGTGGTGATGACTAGCTGCCTTCCCTCTAGTCTTACACTGCTAAATTAGGGACGGCTAGCGCAGATAGCACTCGTGTAGCTTTGCGCGAAATTCAAAAACAAACAAACAAGCGTAGATATCCCTTCTTCAGCTTTGAGCAAATATCAGTAAGAAAAACAAACCAAGACAAAACACTCGTATTATTTCTTATTCACTGCTTTTAATTCATAACACTACATATTTACTATCTGCGCTAGCCGTCCGCAATTTTGAACTGATTGACTAGAGAGAGCCTACTAGTCAACACCACCCACCGCCAACTCTTGGGCTATTATAGTGGGATTTTACGTCACTCGTGTAACATACAACACATACACACACGATCCCAAAGGGCCGAGCGCTATTAGGGCAAAGGGGACGCGAACCAGGACCTTTGGATTTATAGTCCGAAACGTTAACCGTTAGGCGAACACCGGTTAGGCCTATGCTAGAAATGTTAGGCCTATGCTGATATAAAACCAAATATTACCCTCGTCTCATTTCCTATATTCTGAAACCTGGAATAATAATTTTAGAGTAACAAACAACCAGCTAAATTGTTCGATGCACGAGACCTGTGAACACTGAAAAGCAAGTGGTTTAAAAGATAACGTGAAGTTTCACTAAAAATGCCTACATGATGAAAAGAAACGAATTACGTCAAATATTTTCCATTTCAAACTATCGAGGCACTCCAAAAAAAAACGTAATCTTCATAGACCTCTTAACTTTTACAGAAATGCTTTAACAATTTTGCCGTAATACATAGATCTGTATTTCTTTAAACCGATGTGCATTAATCTAAAATGGACTGGCATGTGACAAAAGGTAAGCAGAATATTTCGATGTATTCCAAATATTCCGGTTAATTCCAAGTATTTCGATGTATTCTAAATATTCCGGTTAATTCCAAGTATTTCAATGTATTCCAAATATTCCGGTTAATTCCAAGTATTTCAATGTATTCCAAATATTCCGGTTAATTCCAAGTGTTTCAATGTATTCCAAATATTCTGGTTAATTCCAAGTATTCCGATGTATTCTAAGTATTCCGGTTAATTCCAAGTATTTCGATGTATTCCAAATATTCCAGTTAATTCCAAGTATTTCAGTGTATTCCAAATATTCCGGTTAATTCCAAGTATTTCGATGTATTCCAAATATTCCGGTTACAAGAGACTGCGTATGTGTTGATCAAAGTCTGTTACGTATTGAGTTTCCTTGTTGGTTTATTCATGCGGACGTGTATACGTCAATAAAGGGATTCTGAACCGAATAATTATCAATAGTCAGTACTCATTACTCGTCACTTTTAACATTTAAAAGTTCAAGCTTTTTCCTGTATGTAGAGAAACAGTCGTGACCTCGTCTTTACTAGAACGAGTTGTACGAACCATGCAACGCTGTGTTAATAAAGAGTAATACCGTAAAAATATAATATTATATTTTACTGTAACTAATATCTTTAAGATTAATAATTTTTTTTAGGCAGAAAATAAGTAGCTTTCTATATGGCTAGCGATGGAAGAACGTTGGGATCTTACTTATTCTACAAGTGTCCACTATTTCGTGTACACAAGATCGCACGCTCATTCACTCGTAACAACAGTATTATAGTTAGATTGTAGTGGTCACACTTCTGGGGCTCCTCGTTTTGATAACTCTTAGTGCCGTACAAGACAGTCCGAAAATATTAAAGCCTTTAAAAGTTGAAAACAACATTTAAAAATAAAATAATACCATTCATATAAAATGTTTAGGTTTGGTAATAAAATATGTATACGTAACAAGATGAAATAAGCCGTAAAGTATCTATATTCATCATATTTAACGAGGTGATATAAGCCCTAGAATACCTGTATTCATCATATTTAACGAGGTGATATAAGCCATAGAATTCCTGTATTTATCATATTTAACGAGGTGATATAAGCCCTAGAATACCTGTATTTATCATATTTAACGAGGTGATATAAGCCATAGAATTCCTGTATTTATCATATTTAACGAGGTGATATAAGCCATAGAATACCTGTATTTATCATATTTAACGAGGTGATATAAGCCATAGAATACCTGTATTCATCATATTTAACGAGGTGATATAAGCCATAGAATACCTGTATTTATCATATTTAACGAGGTGATATAAGCCCTAGAATACCTGTATTTATCATATTTAACGAGGTGATATAAGCCATAGAATACCTGTATTTATCATATTTAACGAGGTGATATAAGCCCTAGAATACCTAATTATTATACATAATTATTCTTTAATCAGTACCTGTTGTTCGAGAAGAAAGTTTATGAAAGCTGACTTTCATCAAATCGGTAAAGAACTGCACTCAAAAAGTGTGTGGGTGGATGGGTGCGTTCGTTCGTTCGTTTAATAAGCGGCTAATCTGTGGTTGGTTTTGACCTACACTGCTGGGTGTTAACTTACGAAAGAACTTACGAGAGTCGAAATAAAAAAAAAAACGTGCGAGTGCTGTCAAACGCACTTGTGTTTGGTGCTAAATAATGAAACAACCCCATCAACCTGTACCACATAAATATTTACACACATGTGGATCACGTTTAATAATTTGTCTATATCGAACGAAGTTAATTCAGTTATTACTCACAACCTGGTGGTGAGATGATTAAATATGGCAAAGGGTATAAACAATAAAAAATAAATCTTATTGTTTAAAACCATAACCCG
Organism: Limulus polyphemus; assembly: GCF_000517525.1. Taxonomy (NCBI): domain Eukaryota; kingdom Metazoa; phylum Arthropoda; class Merostomata; order Xiphosura; family Limulidae; genus Limulus; species Limulus polyphemus. The sequence goes on along the minus strand of NW_013666877.1, from coordinate 301,286 downwards.
CACTACCATATAATGATCTACAATAGTGGGTCACCATCAAACTAATCAACACGTGACCACCTTGCTTTCAGACACAATCATCACTGAGCTTATTTTAAAATAAGATGACATCTATATAAGCGTCTTATTATACAAAAAATGGTGGACTTTAGAATCCCTTACAAACACGAAAACCATAGACGTGTTTAACTGGCAGATGAAAAATAAAATTAAACGAAAAATTTTACGATCTTTTTTTGTTTGTTTCTTATTAAGCACAAAGATACACAATGGGCTATCTGCGCCACAGGTACCGAAACCCAGTTTTTAACGTTATAAACCTTCAGAGTTATGGCTAAGCCTCTGAGGTGGGGCGACTTTATTGCCCCCTCTCTAATTATCGCCTCCCAGTAATTTCATAAAGTTTACCTTGTGTGACAGCAATAGTAATCCGACGTATAATCCACTTTCATTACAGTAATTTTGATTTAAAAAAGAAGAAAAACACACACACACAATTTTTAGCATTGAAATCAATAAATCACATGTGAAAAATAGAATCCGGAACTGCACAAATACTATAATTAGCGCCCCTTTGCAGTTTGAAACGCCCCCGGGGGCGTTAAGTGGGGGGGGCAAAACGGTATATTTATATGCCCAGTAAACGGCATTTTCATCAAAAACAAGGCATTGTGCATTGTTTGAAACTTGAACATACGTAAACCAGATGATTAACTCCTATACACACGAATGTGATAGTTTGTTTGTTTCTTACGGATTTCGCGCAAAGCTACACGAGGGCTATCTGCGCTAGCCGTCCCTAATTTAGCAGTGTAAGACTAGAGGGAAGGCAGTTAGTCATCACCACCCACCGCCAACTCTTGGGCTACTCTTTTACCAATGATTAGTGGTCACATTATAACACCCCCACGGCTGAAAGGGCGAGCATGTTTGGTGTGACGGGGATTCGAACCCGCGACCCTCAGATTGCGAGTCGAACGCCCTAACGACATGGCCATGCCGGGCGACTTAAAATAAGACCCAAAACTCGAGTGCTTTCGAAGAGTTGACTATTCTTCTTCAGGAGAACATGAATGTAATGATAGTTCTGACTTATCTATAATGTTGTCTTAGCACAGAGCTCCATAATGGGTTATCTGTCTTCTGTGCATCGTGGAATCGAAACCAGAATTTTAGAGTTGTAAGTCCGTAAGCGTATCGATCGCTGACCCACTGAAAATAGCTAAAGGAGATAATATTACAGACTTTCTTTTATTTATTTTTTATTCGTATTGATTAACTGTTTATTAATCAATGGTATTGAAAGGGTTTGGTTAATTTTATTAAATCTTAACACACGTTCTCTGCGCGTGGTGGGTGTTCGTATTGGCACTGACATTTCGAACTGAAAATATAGCATCGTGATATTTCAATCGGAGCTCGTCCAATAACACTGTTTATATCCCGACTTTTTACTTATATTATTAAAAACGGGATCTCAGTTCGTAAGCTGTCGATTTAGTCTGATAAAACTGAGAAACGTCACTAAGCATTTATTTATTAAAGTCAAACTTCCATGGTTTTTCCTTTGAAGTTACATTTCACCAACTTAATCCTGTTCACACCAAAACAAGCAATTTGCTAAAATAAATGGCAAGCGTCTCAACTACTGTACCGTCTGTCGTATCCCAACCAGTCTAAAGAACCCTGGTATTATATGAAAGGCCTCATCGGCACTGAATATAGTAGGTATATTGTTGCTTCGAGATACAAAAAGACTAAAGCGCTGGTTTATCAGTTCTTCTGAATAATGATTGTTTAGTTTTTTCATAACAGAAGAGTTAAAAGCAATTATTTTAAAGGCGATAGTTATGACGTTTGGCTACGTAACTCGGTAATAGTCGTACGTTGTGTTTGTAATTCAATGATGTCGAGGCAATCAAAGGTTGTGTTTGCAATTCATTGATGTCGATGTTATAAAAAATTTCTAGAGGCTTCAGTGATAAACATATAGATAGCGGCGACCAAACGAGCGGGAGCGGAGTAAAAGTAAAATCAAGTAAAATTGAAGTTCAGCCAGAAAACGTGAAGTTAGCTGTCGTGGGAGTGAATAGCCTTAATGGTTAATATGTTAAGGTGTGTTTAACGGTTTGATAGTGATAAGGAGAATAATTTGCCTTCTCAACGAATGTTTTTAAAATAATTGAACCCTGTGTGGACGAAAAGAAGACAAGTTCTGGATACAACTGTATTAACCCACGAGGTAGCGTGAATTATTTACTGATACTGTTGTGTTAAAAGTAGAGAAAAATAGTTCGACTTGTCAACTGGATTCTACAGTAATTGAATCAGCCTAAGTGGACTTTTGACAAGAAGAAAAGAACTGTATAGTGTTTAAGATATAACTGTGATCTCCATAGTGTAAAGAAGTTTTGTACATACGTTTATCTTGTTTTGAATATCTTATTTTAAAACGATGTTGTCCGTTTATTGTTCGAATTTATCGCCAACAAGTCAAAGCCACCTACTGTAGAAGAATCCCTAACACCCACACATATACATATACTTAAAACCCTGACAAACCTAAATAGAATATATATGTAATAATAATAAACAATTTGGTGTTAAAATAAGTCAATAATATAGTGTTAGGTAATCTTTACTATGATTCTGTTGATAAACAAATTCATTTTACCAACTTAATCTATTTCACACCATAACGCCCCCCAGTGGCACAGCGGTATGTCTACGGACTTACAACGCTAGAATCCGGGTTCGATACCCGTGGTGGGCAGAGCACAGATAGCCCATTGTGTAGCTTTGTGCTTAATTACAAACAAACAAACAAATCACACCGTAACAGTTGTTGTTCATGCAATATTATAATATAAATAGCGTTGCAACCAATACTACAAAGTTCACACTTTTGCTTTTTTCTTGTAAGTGAAATTTATCGCTCCTATTTATGACCCTGATGATCCAGGGAACGTCTTGGCTTAGTCCAATATATTGCTCCCTGAACTCACCCTGTCTGCCGCCCACATGCTGGATGATTTATTTTTGAATGTCCCTATTGCTGTGTAGGATCTGAATCTGGCGCAAGGTAGGCTCAACACAGCCTCTGATCCATATGGATTGTCTTATTTTCATCTCCGACGTGCTTTTGTGCAGTTTCTTATTGTTTTTGCCATTATATATACATTTATTCTTCCTCCTGGATAACCTCCACTATTCTTTATGTTCCTCAAGCAGAAATCTTCTGCCCAGATCGAATCAGTTTCACCAATGTCTCCAGCAAATTGAACGGATCCCTGTGCGTCGACTTCATGTTTTTCTTCAAGATCGTGATATATTACCGAATTTTCAAGCCGGATTGTAACCTCATCTGTCCACCATGGATCAACTCATCAAACTCTTTGACACCCTCACCATCATTTTAACTCTTCCAGACTCTCGAGTACGCTTCTTTTTTGTCTTCGAACGTGTTTTTTATTCCGTTCAGCATAGAAGGCTTAGTCTTCACATTTCACCGTTTTTAACTTTCTCTTACTTAGATCCGCTTACAGCTCTTTTCTCACTGGTCGCAGTGCGGCGGATTCCATCGAAGGTACTCCTTCTTCCTATACTCTGGAGTGCCTCAAGAATCGGTTTTGTCCATTCTCCTTTATATCTTATATATTGCTCAGATGTTACTCCCTAGAATATCCGCTCATCGTTTCCAATATGCTGATGATACAGCTCTTGTCGACACCTGTCCAACAATGATCACCCTCAATAGAGTTTTACAGTTTTATAGTTTAGTGCCGTCGACGGTGTCTTTCCATCAGTACCATCAAAAACAGAGCCACATTTTTTGGTCCTATTTTGTATAAATTCCGTCCTTGTTGCACTCCGTCCCTGTTTAACGCTCGAATTAAGGATGTTCAAATTTAGCTTTCAGATACTAACAAATATTTTTGTGTTATTATTGAAAAATATCTTACCTGGAAGGCTCAAATGACGGCTATCAACCAGAAGGTCACCTCCCGTCTCCACCCACTCCGACGGTTATCCGGAAATACGTGGGGTATGAATCTGCCCCTTTATTCGCCCCTGTCTTATGTTCGGTCACACCGCTTGACTTTCTGTCTACCAACTTTGATTGGCTCCTCCAGGCATTGGAACATCACTGTTTGCGTCTCGTTTTCATGTCAAACAACCTAGTCCTTCCTACACTGGATCTTTATAACTGCATCTTTTTTTCCCGCCGATTCTTCGCCATCTCCAGGAGCTTCGAACCCCTTATGTTCACCACTGTTTTCTGAATCAAAATTTTATACTTGCTGATCAGCTCTCCATGCTAGTGAGAACCCGTCGCAAAGCTTTACCCCCTGTTGATCATCTATGTCATGTCGCTTCCACCAGATGATCATAATGCCTCGCCGTAACCAAATTTGCAAAGTTCCATTTTTCCCGAGGATTGATGGAAGGATCTTCTCACTCCATTAAACTTATTAATATCGTTGATAAAAAAAAAAAACGTCATTTAAAATCAAAAGTTATGTTTCACACATATTTAAACCTGCGGCAGGTAAAAGGGCTGACTGTTCGACTAAAAAAACAACTCCATCATCAGAAGTTCTATATGATTTTATAACATCATAACACTTTTATTTGTCATGAATTACTTCATCGCCAGAAGATGTATATACTTTTATCATAAGTAAAACTTTGAGTAAAATCATATAAATCTTTTAGTGATGAAGTCTAACACCATAACTCTTTTATTTGTCATGAATTACTTCGTCGCCAGAAGATGTATATATTTTTATCATAAGTAAACTTTTATTACTTTATCACTAAAAGATTTATATGATTTTATAACATCATAACGCTTTCATCTGTCATGAACTAGTACTTCTTCACCCGAAGTAATATGTGATTTTATAACATGGTAAAACTTTTACTTCTCATCAATTACGTCTTTACCAGAAATTGTATATGATCTTATAACATGTTAAAACTTATTTGTCATGAATTACAAACTCATTGAATTTCATTACTCGAAGCAAAAGTTAACACAAGAAGTGTATGGGGCAAGAACCACATGACTTAATCTACCATGTGGAGCATTTTCTTTTACTTCCTATCAAAGTAACATATAAGTTTGTTCTTTGATCTTCATATCAAAAAAGTTTTATATACATAAGATCCCCCAGCGGTATGTCTGCGGACTTACAACGCTAAAAACCGCTTTTCGATACCCGTGGTGGGCAGAGCACAGGTGGCCCATTGTGTAGCTTTGTGCTTAACTTCAAACAAACAACCCCCCAGTGGCCCAGCTGTGAGCCCCAGAGCTTATATTGCTAAACTCCATAGACACGAAGCAGCTAACCCAGTGTATAATTTTGCAAAAACAAAACAAAAAAGTAAACATTTTCTCATGTAAATAACGAGCAGAGTTTACTAAATTTTGAAAGTTATCCGTCAACGCGATTTTATGCCACGAGGAGAAAAGAATATAACCCAAACAACAAACCAGAAGTTTAAAATACTACACTATTATTATAAAGCTGAATTCCTGGCACTCACTCAAGATGGCAAGTTTCATTGGCCTTGTTCTTGTTTTACTTTGTGTTACACTGCATGCTACAGTCTTTCTTATATGCTTGTTCAGGGTTCTGTTTCCACGTCTCCTGTAGTAGGAGTAACCCAACTATTTATTTGCCTTACAGCATAAAAACAAAAAAGCCGTTTTCTGTTCTAACAGGTTCAGCCACTCTTCTGCCTTTTGTTCTTTAACGTTAAGCCTAGCTTAGCTTCGCCCTGTACATGTAAACGTACAACAATGTTGGCCTTTTTTCTGTGTTATACTCTTAGTAACAGATTGGAGGATTTAACAATAATATTCCTAAAATCTTTTTTTTTTTTCACAGGAGGAATCTAAAAAATAATAACAACGTAGAAGCTACTCTATACACTCTATAATATACAATATTTAACTCTGCTATATAAAAGAAATGGAAGTTAAGCTTTCCATTCAATCATATAATATATTTAACCAGTCTATAAAAATAGAGGTTAATATTAACACTGTAATATACAATATTTAACCCTGCTATAAAAAAATAATGGTTAACCTTTATGTTAAAATAACACCCTAATTTTAAGTCAGCAACACGTTAAATAATTATTGAACAGTGTGACATTAACGAAAACTCAATGTCCTCTTAACGTACGCTTCTAATTTTATCATCTACGAAAAACCAAAGTATCATTCAGATATATTGATTTAGAACAGAAATGTTTGATCTGTAATTGAACTTCATGCTCTAAACTTCGTCCTCCTCATGTTTGTTTTGTTTTTCAATTACGGTGTTGGAGATTTTTTTTTTCAAAAATGACTTCTTACACAAGATAAGGATGGCGCAGAAAAAGTGAAAAAAAAACAAAACAAACAATATTTCAACGAAAAACATATAAACGTAAAAACTTTCAAGCTTAACTTCAAAAAAAAAGTTATTTGATGTTCACTGTGAAGAACCTTCACAAAATATAACCCCTAGGTCCTCAAGGACGAAATTACAGTTATTTTACGTTAAATCTACCGCGTAGTACAAACAAGTCGTCGCGCGCCTAATCCAGCACCTTCCGACCGTGACGCAGATGACAGTAAATACGGAAAACTGCATATTCTTGGTGTCATATACCGTAGCGCTACCCTTATACACTACCGCATTCCAGAACCAGACGGGTCTATGCAGTAAGGGGTGGACAGTTAGAAGCTCTGAGTTTGTCAGGAAGGATCTCAAGTAGAATCTTGGTGCCTTGCATGCTCTAATGACTGACTACAGATGGCAAGAGGCCAGAACGGTATCGTGGAATATCAGGCTTAGTAAACTTGGAAAACTCGTTCTGCCAGTCTGAAATCGGCTGGCCCTCTATTATCTTGTGAAGAGTACCGTTATCCATGGCGCCTTAAGTATACAGGTTACTGAGGCGACCTTTCTGCCCTGTTGCAAGTTGTCTTACCTACACAAATCGTAGTCTACATTGCTTTATCCTGAAGAATACATTTTGTTCTGTTGTTGTTTTCAGTTAGTGTTCCGCAACCTTTAAAGATGGGGATAGAACAGAATTTGCCCAGTAACCGTTTTACCACAGCCGCTTTTGCGGATTATTTTAAAGTTACTCTGGTACTCAACAAATTGAGCAGAACGTGTTCACTAGTATAAAGATTGAAGTGATCCTGAGCGCCAGTCGTTTCTCACTTTGACTGATGAAATGATACGAAACACACAAAAGATATGAAAGATCACCATTATGGCGAGACGTTGAATAAATTGTAATTAAAACAGTAAAGTTCCACAGATATTTGAAGAAAAAAAAAACTATTTAAGCGACGCTACCGGATGTTTGAAGCTCAGTTTTAAAAAAAAAATGAACGAACCAAGTCAAACAAAAGCAAAATAAGTAAATTCGAGAGCCACTTTGTCTTATTCTATTATAATTTCTTTCAATGTTTCAGCTTTAAGTTTTCTTTGAAAGCAGTATAAACATTTAGTAGTGCTAGCCTTCTCAAAAGAAAATCTTCTTGTTGTTACTGTTTTACCACAATCATAATATAAAATATGTAAGCAGCACCCTTCCCCTAGTAGTAAGGTTTTTGGTTATACTTTATCAACATTCAGCAAAAACACGTGTGGTTTTGTAGTACAGCACTAAGGCTGTATTAAACAGCCGGGATCACTTATTTGAGAACACACCCTCGTGCGAGATGCCCAAACAGCTCACGTGAACCTATTTGCACCTCCTATTTGACGTTTATAACCCGCAGAAATGAAATGGACTGCTCCCATTGGCTGTGTGTTTTGAAGAAGTATTGGTCTAGAGGCTAGAATAGACTGAGGCCACACGGAAGAGATCTGTCTAACAGAACAGGTGATATCGGGAGGTGTTACTGTTTCAGCGGGATAATCTCGCTAACTGTGCATTATATTACTTTCAGTACCTTTTTTAGTTAAAGAGGCCTCGCTGGCCTCCACACTCACGTCTGGTGCATCGCGTTGCGACGACTGTATAGCTGCAGGAAATGGTGAACAGGAAAAAACGGCTCTGAAGGCGCCTGTCTATAGCAGTGAATACAAGCTTGGAGACAACGAGGCAGATGGAAACCGAGTCAAACAGCGGAGGATCATGTATACTTAGCTAGCAAAAAAATAAATAAACGCATAATCCTATCGCCCTTCTACTAACGGAATATTCTGTAGGCCAACCTCACTCGCTTCTGGTAGGATTTGAGTATTTAGTATCGTACATGCACGGTCCAATGTCGTGGAACAGCTTTACAAAAGTGGAGGTAGCACAACCACAAACTTCATTCGGTTCAATAAAAGGTAGGTGTAACTAACTTGTGTGTCTATACATAAAAAAAAATGTTAAAAAAGAAATAGCTTGCATGTTTATATAAGCATTATGTGTTTTTTTTTATTTTAAATGCTCGAGACGTTTATTTCAAATATCAGAATTCTTTTGTTGAAGGTTTATAGCAAAACATATATCTGTTTGTAGCAAGTCATAATAATCGCTATTCGTAAAATATTGATTAGATATGATCGTCACAATGTTGTACTTTCAAAAACTGGTAACTAAAATATGAAGAATGCTGTATTTAAAGATTATAGCGCTTAAATGTGTTTCGATTTTTTTATTTTTTAATCAGTAGATTGTTTATTATGCAAATCTACACAAATGCTATCTGTGCATAGCTGTCTGTAATTTTGAACTGATAAACTAGAAGGACGGCGGCCAGTCTACAGCACTCGCCGCCAACTTTTGGGCTACTAGTATGTCACCGAATAGTAGGATTTGACCTTCATCTTATAGCGGACGCGAACCCTGAACCATCGGATTTGTTAAGCCCCTTAAGAGATTTGAGTTTTGTATATCTTGTTATTACAAAATGTCAAAATATTTCCTAGTTTTTGAAAATACATAAACGTGTCGTCACTTTCTGTCTCAAAGCGTATATTCGCCTTTTAATCTTTGACGTGCTCGGCACACTGCGAAAAATCACTACTCTTCAAATAAACACCCACGTTGCAATATTATATAGCCTGCGACGAACCGACCAGACATGTGAGTAGAAACGTGGAAGATGGGTGATGATGATGCTTCGACGCTCGGGTATTCGTGCTTTCTCCGAACATAGCGTTCGTGATCTTAATAAGCAAGAGCTTTTTAAATCCATGTTTCCAACTGTAGGAAACATGAGATGCAATATCAATAAGGACTATGTTTTACGTCGTACTAAAGAGACATACAACAGTGAGAACTATAATTTGCGTCGAAGTAAACATGAACCACAATATATATGTAGAACGCTGTTGGTCTAATCGTAATTGTACAGCATCGCTGATAATAATAATTTACCATTAATGGGTACCATTTCCAAATTAATATATAAAGTTTGGGCAATAATCAGGAGACAGAATGTAACCACGAATTCCAGTCACTGTAGTTAGTTATTTTAATTTGTCAAACATCTCTTGTGAATGAAACAATTAACATTTCTTTTGCGCCCTTAAGAGTAAATGCAGCTTACTACGCTTGTTTTTTGGCTGTGAGATAGGCGGGTGTAAAGTAAGTCTATAACTAGTAGTTAATCAGCCGGGAACACATCGCAACTTATCATTTAGTTGTTTACATCAAGAAGTGAACAGCCAGGATTGAGAAAATAATTATTTTAAAACGGAGTCGACGTGTCTTTTTTTTTTTGTGATAAGTATGCCACATCCTTTTTATGTGAAAAATTTAATTTTTCGTTCTTTATGCGGTTGAATATTAAGGGCTGGAAGAAATCCAGGAGTCTGTGAAACGCTGAAAGCTTCGACTCCATAGCTCGTCATCGAGCGTTTATATAAATGGGCCTAGCATGTTCTACTAGTGGTTAGCGGCCAAACTGTGGATTTTAGAATTCGTGGTTCTCTCGTTGCTGAAAAAAAAACAAAAAAACAACAACAATATAATAATAATAAATCAATCAGTCTTTAACAAAAATATGCTCCGCGCGTCCGCACCGTGGCTGCGTTATGAGAGCGACGATCAATTCCCATTGTTTGACCAGTGTAGCTCAACAGTTGGCGGTGGGTGTTGTTCATTAGATATCTGCCCTATAGTCTAGCACTAGCAGTTAAAACCTAGGGACGGCTGGCGCAGATATACCTTGTGTAGCTCTGCGCGCATATCCGATACAAATATGCAACTAAACTAAGGAAAGCGTTTAGTAGTTCGTTATGAACCTAGATTTGCCTATTAAAATTTTTAAAATGATATTTTCTAAATAACAAGACAAGTGGGTTTCATGAATGAGCAACAGCAAGGTAGAGGCTTCGACTAGTATTATACATTTTCATTTCGTGTATTATGCGATCAGTATGCTGTAGCAACAATGGATAGCTTGTTTAAACGCCGACATTTATATTAAAAGCTTAAAACTCGAAAATAACTAATTTTTTTAACATGTACTTGGACATCATGATGATGTACATAGCGTGATATTCATGATAATACGTTGCACTACGACTGACATCATGATATATGTATACACATAACTAAAAAAATGAAATATTTACCCGTTTCTTCATTTTCCAAAGGTGAATACAATTTTTTTTTTTTAAACATGGTTGTATCAGATACACAACATGGCTATAACAATCAGTATGTTAAAACTGACAAAAGCTTCTGGTTTTATGTTTATTGTATTACAGTTTCAACACCTGCCACACTGATGCAGTGTAGTTTCTCTATCATCCATACATATTCGGATAACTTAGGGTAGTGGGTTCCCAAACTTTCTCACCAAAACCCCCTCCCCCAGAACATTCCGCATCCTGACTGAGGCTCACCACCCAATGAAACTATAGATCCTATGGTATCTTAATAACACCGTGTATTTGCTATGCTACCCCCTCCCCCGGCACTTTCTTGCGGTTCTCGGAGGATCTGCAATCCCCTAGTTTGCGAACACCTATTATTTTTAGCACAGTGTTGATATACATCACAAACTTATAATTGTTAATGTTAAAACATTAAATGAAACTATTTTTGCTTCATTTGTCACACCAACGAATTTTTTTTTTGTCTCACTCGACATCTGTTCTGAATTTTCTGAGCTGATTTTGTAATGATTTTACAATGGTCTGTCGTTGTGTGCGCCAAGGATACTTGCACGACCCGCTCTTAAAGGACCTGTTTCTAATCCACGTGTTACGATTTCACTCTAACAGCGCACGTGTTACAGATGACCCGGACGTGGACAACAACACATGACTACTTCCGTGTCATACAGCTCAGGACATGTATTTTTTTTTTTTTGCCCACGCCGTAACTTTTCACGACGAAATATAAAACAACAAACTACTTATTGTTTATCATCTCAGACTTTACGAACATTGTGTGAAACCACACAGGTAAGAGCTCCCGGAATTACTAGGTTCAGAACACTCTTCACCAACGTAATATGAACGTGGCGGAAACCTGCCAAGTGCTCCAATCCAATTGGGTAATAGATACAAAACTAAACAGTAACCAGGGTACGTTTGTTAAAGATTGACTAGCTAATATTGAGGCTAGGTGTTTTCAACATTACGTTGTGACTGAATGTTAAAGAGTGACTAGCTAATATTGAGGCTAGGTGTTTTCAACATTACGTTGTGACTGAATGTTAAAGATTGACTAGCTAATATTGAGGCTAGGTGTTTTCAACATTACGTTGTGACTGAATGTTAAAGGTTAACTAGCTAATATTGAGGATAAGTATTTTCAAGGTTATTTCATGATGTCAGAAAAACACGTAGGTTCAAGAAGTATTGATACAAAATAATAAAAACCTTATAACCCGAGCGCTTTCGAAAAGTGGATCTTTCTTTTTCAGGGGCAAACTAATGGTTAGATGGTGACTTAATATTAAAAGTTAACTAAGTAATATTGAATATAGCTGTTTTCAACATTACATGGTGACTTAATATTAAAAGTTAACTAAGTAATATTAAGGATGGGTGTTTTCAAGAATTTAGATGTACGATGGGTGAATTTGCTTACATTGTATATAGTTTAATGAGGGATTAACATTTCTGAAATAGTTCTATTTGTGGAATGGATGGTAACATATCGAAAACCACATTACAGCACAGGTTACAGTATGGTGGATTTAATATATCTCACCGTGTAATATATGTTGTAGTATGTTAACTTTTCTTTTTACTTGTTTACATCTCAACTTGAGAACCTGGGGAGTTGAAGTGTTTTTACGAGACTTGCCCCTTAATATGTTGCTTAAAATAATCTGGTAGGTCCAGCCCTTTAACCTGCTTAGAGGGGCAACAACCTCTGAACCGTTACCTTGTTCTTTATATGTGGTTCTTTAATAAAAGACTGTTGTGTGCTTTTACAGTCTACGTTGTGCCCCCCCCCCCTCACCTCTCCCATACACACATTCCCAGATCGCATGTTTTAAAACCAGCGTGGTCCAACATGTGTTTGGCCTTTCACAATACAACGCGCTCCCTGCGCCCTCTCCAGCGTCCTTGTATTGACCACACAAAGGTTTTATTACAGTGTCTGAAAGAGCAGGGAACTTCCGTATTTCGTCTACTTCAAAGCGACAGCAGCTGCTGGTCAGTGACCTCTTATCGGTTAGCTGACCATAAAAGACAAACCAAACATTTGAAAGTTCGTTACTTCCTCCCTACACTGGTAGAATGTCGTGTTTGTGAAACAACGTGTTTGAATACGATGAACTTTGGAAACGTCCGAGTAGAAGAAGATACGTAAAGGTGATCATTATGATCATTACGAATTGAGCGCCAAAAACTGGCGAAGCGTTGGAAACCAATAGGCCTAATATTTGTGACAAAATGAACGTGAGACAGCTATAGTTTGCTGTTCTTTCCACATCCCTCTTACTTTGGATTTTACGGAATTGTAATCAGAAGTGTGTAGAAGTACCATTTCAGATATTTTGCCTCTCACATTTCGCTACCCAGAAGTCCTTCCTTCAATACCAGAAGTCGTCAGTGAAACGTTATTTATATGTGCAGTGCAAAACTGACATTGGTGTTTTCAATCTGAACGACCACTTATGCACACATGGACGAAATGATCTCTGGTAGTCAGGAATAGTCGTCCCTGATTTTTTGACTACTGACCACAAGGGCTTTGTCTGGCCCTGGAACCAAATAATGGGATTGACTGTCACTTATATAGAAATCCCAAATCCGAAATTACGGAGCATGCTCGGTAGCATCGCGGCTCGAGCCTATGGCCTTACGGCTAACCACCAAGTCACGCCCTGCCCATAGTACAGTAATCCTAACGGTTTGGAACAGAAGCTTATAAAGCAATGGAAACTAAGAGGTCTAATAGTTGTGATAAAAAATCACATTATACTATAAGTATTATTTTTTGAACGATAGACCTGAAAAGCTAATTTTAGCAGAAATGTTAGGCTTAATGAACCTAAAGTTCATTATGTTAAACTAAAATATTTCTGGTAAACCTGTTAAAAAAATAAAACCATTGAAAATATTTGTTCTTATCACAAATCACATATACTTATCTGTTACTTTTTGACAATAAAAAAACGAAAAAAAACAACAACGTATTTCTGAGTACATTAAGATAGTTAGTACAAATTGAAGTTTGGTTTATAAGAAGCATTTATTACAGAGGTCGAATTTCAACGCATTTTCAACATGGATCATGTAATTTTCATTTCGATAGTTTTCTAGCTTTACTTCAGTTTTATCCTGTTAACTTTCATAATTTTGAACGAAAGAAGTTTAGAAATTATTTCTAAAATCATAGTTCTGGGATTTTTAGCACCTTCAGTTCATTAACAGGGAGGTTGACTTAGTTTGGCTTATTTATCTAAACCATTATTTGACAAAAGTTTGTGTGTGTGTGCTTATAACTGGCGAACCGCTGGACCGATTGTCATCAAACCTGGCAGGTAACCATAAGATTTACCCCCCAGTGGCACAGCGGTATGTCTGCGGACTTACAACGCTAGAAACCGGGTTTCAATATCCGTGGTGGGCAGAGCACAGATAGCTCTTGTGTAGCTTTGTGCATAATGAAAAACAAACAAACCATAAGACTTCCCAAGAAGTGACAAAGAGGGTCGGCGTTCGGCTATATGTATTCTCCACGCGCTCCTATGCCTTCCCTTTGTGTTAGTCCCCCGGTGGGACAGCGGCAAGTCTTCGGACTTACAACGCTAAAATCAACGGTTCGATTCCCCTCGGTGGACACAGCAGGTAGCCCGATGTGGTTTTGCTGTAAGAAAACACACACACACACACACTCTTTGCGTTGTGTCTATAACCGGTCAACCGCCAAATTGATTGCCACCAAATCTGACATGTGTCCTTAGGGCCCCACTAGAAGGGCGCGACATAGGGTGTCGGCATTTGGATTTAATCCCGTCCCGGGGGCCCCTTTGTCATTCCCTGTGCGTTGAGAAAGAGACAGTCGCTTTCTGAAAATTACCTATTTATCTGAAATGTATCGTGAAGCGAAGGAGTAGGACACTATAGTTTATTGGCATAAAAAAACATTTTTGATTGAAATATTCAAGCAGAAATTATGTAAAAAAAAATATGCACGTCACCACCCTCTATATTGAGGTATGTTACGTTTACGCACACATACTATAATTAGATAAATTCCAAAACTGAGGTGGCGTATCAGTGATCTACTACACACTTGAGTCAGGCACATTTTATTATAAATTGGTTTATTTGGTTCCAGTTGCACCGTGTGTTGTGATGGAAGAATCACACCTGTAATGATGACGACATTTATTTGTAAGGTAATATATATTATTGAGTCAGGCACATTTTATTATAAATTGGTTAATTTGGTTCCAGTAGCACCGCGTGTTGTGATGGACGAATCACACCTGTAATGATGACGACATTTATTTGTAAGGTAATATATATTAAATAATTAGGTACATCTTTCTATGATTCTTGTGAACTTTCCTATGAACATATTTCGGTGAGAAAAGAACCGAAAAGATCAGATTTAAGTTTATTAAGAAAGGTTAGTGAACTACTAGGAAATTAGCTTGGATACGTACGTTTACTTTTATTTACTCGTAGCTTTTGACTCCTTTCCCAGCCTTTAATCCACAGATGACTTAATAAATTATCAGTTGGTAATTATTTTATACCATGCTTGTTGTATTTGATCTTCTTCATTTATATATGTTTCTCATGTTACAACTTGTTAATCGCACAACGTAGGTTTTTCATATATAGGATATAGCTTAAAAGGGTGTCAGTAATCCGTTTTATTTAAATGGTTACCATGTCTCTAAGAGTAGAATACTGTTACAACGACATTATCCCTTTGGTGACAGCAGAGCAGTCACAGTCAGCGATTTTATTCCTGCTAAATACGGCTTCGTAAGTCGGCTAAAAGCAATTCTAGAGATCTTTATAAAATTTGCATTAGTTGCAGTGTGATATCCCGAAAAGAAACGTCTTTACTAGACACTTAATATTAACGCACCCCGGTGGCACAGAGACAAGTCAGTGGGCTTATAGCGCTAGACATTGGATTTCAATACCCGCTGTGAGCAGAGCAAAGATAGATTATCGTGTAGCTTTAGTAGAAACAATCTTAATATAACAATTAATAGCGGAGGAGGGGAGAGAAGTGGGGAGGAGCTCACGTTGATCTGGTCTTTCATAACGTTGCCTGGATTTCTTTTTAGACTTTGTTTATTTCTAAAAATTCTACGCTTTTAGTTTAATTTTTTTTGTTTTTTTTTACAGACTATAAAATTTTTCAGTTTTTCCGTGGCGAAATTGATGTGTTGTTTCTATAAGACGAGATGCAAAAGTTGAGTCCATTTTCCTCACTTTCCAGCTTCTTGAATACTCGTGCTTCCACAGAGCATCCTGTCTGACCTATATATATATATATATATAT
>NW_013666877.1:281685-284350 GCF_000517525.1 Limulus polyphemus | reverse complement strand
GGTCATCGGAGTAATGAGCAGTATGGGCGAAGGGGTAATAGTAGTAATTAATAAATTAATTAATAAGGTAATTAGTTAATTAATTAATTCATTTTAAAAAATTCACACTTCACACATGTATATATACATATGTACATTCCCGTGTATATACGTATGAAGATGAGGCAAGTAGACAGTAGTGAAGGCAAGTCCAAGGCGTAGCAGAGGCCGGTTGATCTTTGAAAAAAGAACAAGTCGGCAGCCGATTTTGACAAGTTATCGAAACAAAATGAAGCAATTGGGCCTTTACAGGGCCTGACGGGGATCAGTGGATCAAGGTGCCAAGGCTGGGATCTATGGATCCAATGCCTGAGAATTAGACGTTTCGCCATATTCCGTTGTTCTGTGAATTTACAAGAGTTACAAAATTATCAAGTTGACGTTTGAAGCCCGTCCAAAGATAAATCATATCAAATATCTTGTACCAATATTTGACATGTTGTGTATTATTCTCATCACTAAAGAATTTCTTCTCAAATTTATCCATGAAAACATGCAAGCAACGGAGAGAGAGGGGAACCCATAGCTAACCCGTCGTTCTGTTTATATATATTTGGTCAAAAAATTTGAAGTAGTTCTGATCTAAGCAAGTGGTTATTATTGCTTGTAAATCTTGCGTTTGCACGTTTTCTTTGTCTAATAGATCACTAACATTTTGTGTGCGTTCTTTAATACGTATACTAGTGAAAAAACTACAAACAATCACATGATACAACAATTTTGGAGTTATTTTGCATCTCTACGTTTTTGATTTTTTCTGCAAGCTCCAGGGGTTTTTAATACTCTAATTAGATTTTAAACCAGTTAGATTTTCAAAAATATTACTGTGCCAGTTTTTAAGCGGGAACATTAGTATAGGAAACAACAGGTCTGATAGGAATATTCGTTTTGTGTAGTTTAGGAATTCCATACAGAAACGGCGGATGAGGGCTCACAACACTTGTCTTAGCTTGGTACGTCTTAGTTATTGTTAAAACTTCTGTTGAGATCTTTGTTTACTACTGTTCAACACAGATTTGATATTGTTGTTAAACTTTTGGTGAGATCTTTGTTTACTATTGTTCAACACAGATTTAATATTGTAGTTAAAACTTCTGGTGAGATCTTTGTTTACTATTGTTCAACACAGATTTGCTATTGTTGTTAAAACTTCTGGTGAGATCTTTGTTTACTACTGTTCAACACAGATTTGATATTGTTGTTAAACTTCTGGTGAGATCTTTGTTTACTATTGCTCAACACAGATTTGCTATTGCTGTTAAAACTTCTGGTGAGGTCTTTGTTTACTATTGTTCAACACAGATTTAATATTGTAGTTAAAACTTCTGGTGAGATCTTTGTTTACTACTGTTCAACACAGATTTGCTATTGTTGTTAAAACTTCTGGCGAGGTCTTTGTTTAAGATCGTGAAACTTTTATATTCATTAGTTTTACCATAATAGCCAGTATCGTTTTTTCCAACACGATAGCCGTATTACCTTTGTCCGCTTTAGTAGTTACTAAACTATCATTCTTAATTTCAAGTTTTATCGGTTTAATCAGTTTGTTCTCCTTATCTTTTTTAAAGAAGTTCTCGGAAAAAGTTTGAATGATTCAAGAGGATATATGCTTTATTACAGAGTCAGATTCAGCACTAAATACTACGTCTACTGCGATATTTCCAATCTTTTACACTTAACCTGGTTTTGGTGCAAAATTTTAAACCTTTACTTAGTAAATTAGATTATTTTGTTTTGATGAACTGGGATTTCGAAAGATTTAATAACTATGGGTGGAAATCTGGATGTTATTCTACTTCTAGATTTGAACTATTCATACGTTTAGCCAAATTATTCAGTTTTCTGATTCAAGTAAGTACTGTATATCAGCTGACTTACATTTGCATTTATGTCTCTGCCAAACAGATCAAATTCCACTGGGTGTAGCTGGAAACACAGTTTACTATGAACTAAACCTCAGATGTGTACTTACTTTGTCCCAAACACTTCTTGATCTCTTCTTTTAGCCCGATCTTTTTGTTGATATTAAAACTTTCTTGGCTGGACTTGAAGTATGTTTGGTCTTCAGTGAGAAGTATTTCGGGGTGGCATTCCACGCCCACACACTTGTTGTTAAACCAAAGGTATTAGTTCTTAAATAGTTTTATTTTCAGTCTTTTTTTATAAGACGGTCAATCTTGCTCTATTGGCTTGTTTCATATAATTAAAACTTGAAGATGTCGGTATTTCGTAAAGCCAATAATTAAAGAATTGAGAAAAACGACAACAATTGTACGTTTCACAAATATTTCATTTGTTAGTGCCGCTGTTTCGCCAGTAAAGGCCTTCGTCAGATTCAGAGTGAAATAACTTGTAAGCAGGTATAAATGTATCATATAACAACAAAGACAGAAAGAAATAGTATAAGATAAGCTAGTAAAGGCCTTCGTCAGATTCAGAGTGAAATAACTTGTAAGCAGGTATAAATGTATCATATAACAACAAAGACAGAAAGAAATAGTATAAGATAAGCTAGTAAAGGCCTTCGTCAGATTCAGAGTGAAATAACTTGTAAGCAGGTATAAATGTATCAAATGACAACAAAGACAGAAAGAATAGTATAAGATAAGCTAGTAAAGGCCTTCGT
>NW_013666877.1:275224-280685 GCF_000517525.1 Limulus polyphemus | reverse complement strand
ATCATATAACAACAAAGACAGAAAGAAATAGTATAAGATAAGCCAGTAAAGGCCTTCGTCAGATTCAGAGTGAAATAACTTGTAAGCAGGTATAAATATATCATATAACAACAAAAACAGAAAGAAATAGTATAAGATAAGCTACATTGGAAAACAATCTCACAAAATATATAACACACTGAACAAAGAAATCTATAGACTGTAGAAAGAAATTGGTCAAAATGTTGTGTAACAACAAAGACAAAATCAAGAAATACAAACGATATTGTTTACCAATTAACGTTTAAAGACATTAAAGACAGAGATAGTGTGTGTATATATAGGTCAGACAGGACTTTCCATAAAATCATGAGTTAAAGAACATTAAAGAAGCTGGAAACTGTGAAAATTAGACTCAACTTTTACTTCCAATCTTATGGAAACTAAGCGTCAATTTCATCTCATCTTATGGAAACTAAACATCAATTTCATCCCATCTTATGGAAACTAAGCGTCAATTTCATCCCATCTTATGGAAACAACGTCAATTTCATCCCTGAAACAAAAACTACAAAATTTTAAATTTCTGTGAAAGAAAAAAAAACGGTAAAAATTAAATAATCTGCAAATCTTAGAAATAAATAGAAGTTTAAAAACGAATCCTGACAAAGTCCTCAACGACCAGATTAACTTAAGCTCCTCCCTCCTCTCACCCCACTTGCCTCAAAGTGAATGTCAAGGTTCCCAACCGGTTCATTGTTTATAATATCAATATGAACATGTTATATTACATAAAAATGCGTTGGGGTTTTATAGGACTTTAAAATATTCACACTAATTTATAGCAACTTGATGGTACATTAATGTATTCAAACCAATAGAGAGGTTGAATTACAACAAAGCCACTTGGAAACATTCAAAGCTACGTTCTCTTGTTACAAATTATTTTATAAACAACATGGCGGGAATTTAAGGTGTCAACCAGGAGCATTCTCTTCGCACACCCTACCTGCTGTTATGTTGGTGTCGAATAATTGTTTTTGAAGGAAATATGAAGGCTCAATAGTGTGACATCATAAGATGGTTGATGACTCATTTTGCTATCTGTTTTTCGAACGGCGTTTCTAGAGGTGGGCATGATACTAATGAGCTTTTCTTACCTGGTTTGCTATGGGGCGAATGTTGTTCGTTTAGCGTATATTGTAAGCATTATTCGCAACAATTAGGGCTATAAAATATTCAAGAAATATATCCAAGTACATTAGACTCTTGGATCTCAAAAGAGGAAAGAAATTTCTGGAACTTAAAGTTGTGCTTTACGCTTCGATGATAGTTCTCACCTTTTTACTTCAGTGGGGAAGGCGACAGTCGCCACCGAAATATTTGGCCCTAGGATTTTAAACTTAGATTCATATAGATGTACGTTTTATGAAAACCATAGAAACACACTGATGTGAAAATAACTACAGATTTTCATAATGTAAGAATCTATCTTCACCACCACCACCGATGGCTAAGCGATAAGCTATTTGTTATTTGTTTTAGTCCAAAGCCATATTGGGCTATCTGCTGAGACCACCGCGGGGAATCGGCCCTCGGATTTTTGCGTTGTAAGTCCATAAACTTACCGTTAACCCACCGGAGGATCTTAGTAATAAGATCGATGGCTTAGAATGCTAAAATTCAGGGTTCGAGCTCTCCGATTGGCAACTATAAATAGCCCATTAAGCGGCCTTGTTCTACAAACAAAAATTGTCAGACGTGAGTGAGTAAAAGTAAGCCTAAACAACAACAAAAAAAAAACATTCGTGACAAAGGAACAGCGGCAAATAAAGAGTCGGTTACAATCTGGTAAAACTTGGTCACTAAAGCTACTGTTATTTTTAAAACATTCATGAGTATTAATAAATCGTAATACTAGTAATGATTTTCAGAGGCAGTTTTCAAAAATCCTTAATGATACTAATTGAGTTTGGGTGTTTATAACGACATTAAAACACGGGATTGCACTGGCTCATTCATATTAAGTCACACATTTGACCAATTATCTTCTGTGTACTATTACAAAATTAAAGAAAAAAAAACGTTTTCTTTTCTCAGATGAACTTATTTTATGGACTCTTTTGTTCAGTTGTTTTTCATAGTGTTTTTTTTTGTTTTTAAAAAGTGTTTTAGTTTTACAGAACAAGTGTCCTGTTTGTCTCCTCCGCAGTGTGATTATGTCAGTTTTATTCATTTGTATATATCTGAGAGTTGAGAGGGGGCGTGAAACGTCTACAAATGTTTTTTTTTTTTACATCACAATAGATAGCAAACACGCATAATAAATGAGTCATCGCCGTTGGTTTAACGTTTAACGAGTAAGATAATATGTTTTTAGCTAGAATAAAATAAGCCAATGGTAGACATTTTGACATTTTCCTGACAAGACTATTACAAAATAGCAATATTATTAGACTAATAATTGTGGTTATACTTTTCTTCAATAATATTTAGTATTCTTAAAGTGAGCTTAGGTGTTGCTTTGAAAACAATGTATTTGTT
This sequence comes from Limulus polyphemus, assembly GCF_000517525.1. NCBI lineage: Eukaryota > Metazoa > Arthropoda > Merostomata > Xiphosura > Limulidae > Limulus > Limulus polyphemus. The sequence goes on along the minus strand of NW_013666877.1, from coordinate 278,162 downwards.
TTGTCACTGTTCTTCCCGTGTTAATTAGACACTGTTAAATCTGTGACCGTATTGGGCGGGCTCTTTCTGATTTGTCGATAAAAATAAGAATGCAAAGTTCAGTCTATTTGATGATAGCGAAAGCGTTTTATTCCTTCAACTAAAACTTTCGTGTAACTAAAGATAGCCGCCCCCCCTCCAGTGGTACAGCGGTATGTCTGCGGACTTACAACGCTATAATCCGGGTTTCGATACCCGTGGAGGTCAGAGCGCAGATAGCTCAATTAAGCTCTGTGCTTAATTACAAACAAACTAAAAATAGGCCTAACTTTATGAATAAATATTGTATCAATAGAAATCCCACCTGCTAACTTTCTCGTATCTACGGAGCATCTCGTATTTCTACTAGTCCGCTAAAAAGATGAACCTGACATTTTCAGCGCTAAGTGGCAGACCCAGTACTTAATCCGTGAGAGACTCATTAACCAATCAAAAACCTCGTCTAACTCGAATTCTGTATCATTCAGATTAATTCAAATTTCAAGAAAAAAATTCAGACGTTGAGCAGTGCATTCCTTTTATGACGTCTAATCGACATTAATACAAACATATAAATTAAAAATAACAAAAAATCATAGCTTCTAACAATACAAACAACTGCTCATTACAGTTAATCAGTGTTAAATGTTGTTGTTATTGTTAATATACTTTCTTAAAATTTTGGTTAATATATCCTTATTAACCTCCAATCAGAGCAAAACGAAACTAAAAATTAATTTGGTAACGAGTATAGTTAATTAAATATATACCTTCTTATTTATAAAAATTTAAATGTATTGTTTTATCAGCTGGGTACCCTCGTTGTTAACGATATTTTCGGCCGTAAACCCAATAATATTTCACAAGGTTTGGCCACTTTAAGAGACTCAGATTAATCCTAGATCCACATATTAAGCTAACAACACAAAATATTCTGTATAATGAAAGTATAATAATAAAAATTAAACCAGAAAATAATAAAATTACATATATTGAACATGCTAACCAATACTAACAATTAAAATGACAGTAAAGAAATAGTAAAGTATAGCTTGCGAACTGTTCGTCTGGATTCTGGTGATGAAACGTTGAGTCCCTTGTTATAGGTCCCCGTCCCTCCAAACATGCTCGCCCTTTCAGCCGTGGGGCGTTATATAGTGACGGTCAATCCCACTATTCGTTGGTAAAAAGAGTAGCTGCCTTCCCTCTAGTCTTACACTGCTAAATTAGGGACGGCTAGCGCAGATAGCCTTCGTGTAGCTTTGCGCGAAATTCAAAAACAAACAAACAAACCCTTGTTATAGGATACATTTACTTGTTTGTGCCTTCGTTAAGCAGACTTGAAATAAAATAAAAAATGTATTCTAAACACTTATTGGTTGTTAAGTGAAATAACGCAGAGAATTAAAGTAATTATTTCGTGTTTTAATGTGGGAAAATTGTGGACGTTCGAAAAATGTTTTCAGTGCATAAACATATGATGAACAACTATAAATCTTATATTTGCTGGTAAAAACACCTTTCTTTAACGGAATGTATGATAAAAAAGTTTGTGTGTGTTGGATATTAGTTCTAGTTGGTCGTAAATTAAAGGGGCATCATCGTTTTATAAGCTATATACCGATAGTTTGTAAGAAAAACCCTAAGGAGTACAGCGCTAGAAACCGAGTTTCGATACCCGTGCTGGTCACAGCACAGATAATCCATTGTATTCTTTGTGCTTAACGATAAACAACCAAGTCTCAGAAAATGTTTACTATTTTAGTTTATATATTTTAAAGCAACGTTTTAACTGTCAATGGTTTTGTACGCTATCATGTGTTAAAGTATTATTTCCATATTTTACTACGCCAAACATTCGCATTTAAGCTGAATTTTTTACGCTGCTTGCTTGAAATGAGTGTTGTAAAAATGCTTGTGGTATTGTATATGGTATATTACTGTACGAGGTACTGTACATAATTGTTTGCTTTATTTTGTTGTATACGAAGGCCAGATGATCACGTGATTTGTGGGTCGGTGCAATAATTGTACGAGTTGTTTTTCTGCTCTTCCTGTTGATAAGAGTAATAGTGTTAGTAAACTCGAAATGTGTTGAGGATAAACTCAAGGACACAAAATGTTTTCTCTGTGTTTATTGACTGCAAATATTTGGGAAACTTACTCAGCCAGTATTATGTAATTAGGTAAAGAGGCCTGCTGGTAGGCTTGTTTTTAATATTTGTCTTTGTAAACCGTCTAGAGTGTGACCATGTCCCAGTTGTGAAGAGAATAAAAAAATATACACTTTCTCCATAACGCCATTTTGTTGTGTTATCAACAAGATGTGTTTATAAATCATTACTGTTTTCTTTTTCTTGACAGACGCGCGAATGGTGTGTAGTACACTAATGTGTGTACACTCTCAAGGCTTCGTTTCTGTCCCTGATTGGCTGGGGAGGGAACCCAGATGCGTGTACTTGTTGCTATTCGTTCGACTGGTGTATAAAAGAATGGATACCATGTCACAATGTTAACAGTATGACCTTTGAAAAGCAAATTTCACGTATCTTAGTGTGGAGTATTTTTTATCATATTTTGACGTACGGTAAGAACGTCATTTGTAAACATGGTATGGACACAACATTGTCGCGTTTCGAACCCTGGTCCTCATTCCCTCCATGATCCTATACTTTGGCATGCAGCAACACTTTATACTCAGGAGAAAGGTTGGTACTCGTAATGTCCATGGTTTAATGATAACCTGTTGAGTTAAAGTTAAATGGAATTTGGTGTAATAGAATGGAAGGAATTTTGACTGAAATCCACACCTTACTAATTGTTGTATATGTGACTGAAATCCACACCTTACTAATTGTTGTATATGTGACTGAAATCCACACCTTACTAATTGTTGTATATGTATTAGACGTCAACGTAT
>NW_013666877.1:253131-274241 GCF_000517525.1 Limulus polyphemus | reverse complement strand
TATATATATATATAATTGTTGCTTATGTGTAGTATATATATATATATATACATAATTCTCATTTTATGTGATAGTTTACATTTCTTTAGTTTTGTGTTACCCTCGATACTTCATGAAATTCGTATCGATTCTGTAAGCATGTTTCTCACTCTCGAGATTTGATATTGTAATCTAACTGACCAAAGATACATGCGAGCACCTGCGTGTGATTTTTATGATCTAATCTTGAACAACGTTCATTGTTCCAGGGTTTACTCAAGTTTTTGTTTATGTTGAAACGCATGCAGAAAAAAAAAACTTCGTAATATTGCGGATATTTTGATTCCGAAAACATTTAGTTACCGCAACAACAACAACAACAACAAATACACATGCGCCATTTTCACTCTAAATAAAACTATTCTAAGCCAAAATGAACGCACAGAAGTCGTTACTATGAAAACTTTATGCTTTAACAGTATTAGGTATATATTTAGTAGAATTCGAATCTATAAATGGTTAGTGTACATTGCTCTACAGTACTAAGTTTTACTGTCTTTATAGTAAAAAAAATTAGCCTGTTGAGCCCATTGATGTTTTAAGTTGGTTTCACAAAATCCAGAGGGCGATTTTCGTTCATATATTTTTTAATGTCGAAAGGCCAGAGGTTATGCGCATGTGTGCGTGATTGAGGTAAAGACACTATGCAGACACTTTTTTTTTTAATGTGAAATCGCTGGTGTTACATTTCCTTCCAATCTGATAAATAGCCACTGTCCTTTTAATAACTGAAGTTGTTTATATTTTTAACTAACGGAAGGAAAAACTATATGCCTCTTCTTTTTTTTTTTTTTACATATAATTTTGTTGGTGATACAAAGCTCGTTCGTTCAAACTAGAAAGAATACATCGAAAAACGACTTTAAAAAATTCTATGACAGAATTTTCTTAACATTGTCGTTAAAAATTACTTGTTTTTTTTACCTATTAATTAAATATTTCAAATAAAAACATGTTATTAATTTTGCTGCAACTCTGTAAGTGAGATACTTCTAGATTGGCGTTCTCTCGTAGCCCTTGTATCGTACCTAATAAATGTCAGTATGTACACATATCTTTGTATACAATAAGTACATCAGTGCATCTTTCGTAACGTTTGTTGTTAGCTTTGTTTAGCTTTACTATACGTTCATGGTGTGGTGTAGAATATGTGGGGATATTTTTTTCCGATCATCTGTATTGTTCATGATATCAATCTATCTTAGTACACAGATGTGATGCACTCACTAATTTTTTTAAAAAATGGGGCTAATATTTATAGTAAAGGGGGGTTGAAAATCGTGCATGTATTGGCTTTGTTTATAACAATGTTAACGGCTAAAAAATAACCCTTATCGCTCCAGTAATATAGCATTTTTTAACATTATCCATAAAACTTTTTCTGCACCTTAAGTTTGTTAAATCTCAGCAAACGTTTCATAATAAAGCAATTTCGTGATGTGATCATGAACAAACATTTCATAATCCAACAATTTTATAATGTGATCATGAACAAACGTTTCTTAATCAAGCAATCTTGTGATGTGGTCGTGAACAATCTTTTCATAATCCAACAATTTCACGTTGCGATCTTGAACAAACGTGTTTGTTCAAGATCGCATCACGAAATTGCTTTATTATGAAATGTTTGTTCAAGATCGCAATATGAAATTGTTGGATTATGAAAAGATTGTTCAAGAACACCACGAGATTGCTCGATTATGAAATGTTTGTTCAAGATCGCATCACGAAATTGCTTTATTATGAAATTTCATAATCGAGCGATCTTGTGTGATGTGGTCGTGAACAAATGTTTGTTAATGTGGGAAACTGGGTGTGTTGTTTCCTTAATACAACTGTCTTCAAGTCTGATCTGGTTATATCAAGTATCGTCAAATTTTAGCCTGTATTATTTCAGTACCGTCCTTTGCAACATTTATCCCGACGTATTTTTGGACTGATAAAGTTCCCGATAAGCACGTTGTGGGCATTCCGGTTATATATATATAAATTAGGTTCTGTTTCAGGCTTCTAAAACGGCGTGATGTAATTTCATGACAAATGTACATTTCTAAACGCAAATTAAAAAAAAAAGTTTGCTATCAATCAGAAGGATTTTGCCCACATATCTAAAAATCTCCACTCGTAAGATTATTTGGTTAATATAACTGATTTCTTGATGAATAATACATGTCCGACGAAGATGATTGGTCAGTTAATTAAATAAACTTTTTACCCTTAGCAAAATACTGGTCAATGTAATTAGTCAAATCTAATCAGTTCCAGTTTACCTTAATAGTATTACTAAAAAGGCACACAAATTATTACTAGTGAATAATCTGATCGATTTGAGTTAAAGCTGTAACTCGCATACTTACCTGATTTTAACTTGCTCATCTCTTAAATAGCGCCATCTAGATAGCGGAAACGTGCAGAATTTACATAAACACGAAAGGAAATTGGTGGTGGATTTTTATTTCTCGTAGAAACTTAGTATGCATGCTCGCAAAGAGTTTTTAATATCCCAAGTCGGAAGTGACGACTCACTTACTACCTTAATAGGAAGTGTCTAAGAAATGCCCCCGACAATGACAACAGATTCAGTGTTATCTCCATTGGGGAGTGATAACAATTAAGAAAATGAAACACCGATTTAATACTAGTATATAGAAGTGCATATACGTATTGAAGCTGTGAATTTTGTGGATGCTACTGTCACAGATGTTTAACCTACCGGTGTACAGATTATCATAATGTATGTCATATGGCCAGGAATGTGTTTTTAGTAGCCTGAGTAAATAAACGAAGTATTGCATCGTCTGTTTTATCTGCTGGGCTGATCTTCTCATACATTACAAGCCCTACTCTCGTTTCCAAACTACTTTATGGAGTTATGTTGAACTTTTTTTTTGTACTTAAGACGTGAAAAGTATAAAAAATAAAGCTCATAAGGTCATTAAAAATTACCATACTGAAATTAATCTTGCAAAACTAAATAGACTTTGAAAACTGTCCTAACTCCAGTATTACAAAAATTATTTCAATACAAACAGAATTCCCTATAGGGGGAGTGTCAAAATCTCAGATGGTTCTTCGCAAAGTGGTCTTGTATCGTGTGTATTCTCAGACTTGCTACATTAATCGCCAGGGGACGTTTTGTTTAAATATTGAAAAGTTAGAGCCCTTACATATTAACAGATAATATTTAGATGTTTTATACTTGATTAAGAGTTAGAGTACGTTTATTTTTTTAAGGATACACACTGTAAAATGAAATAAAATTAAGATCGATTTGATTTGATTGTTGTTAAGCGCAAAACTACATAATGGGCTGTCTGTGCTCTGCTCATCACCGGTATCGAAACCTGAATTAGGATCAAGATACTAACCCTAGGATGGAATGTTTTACTCACTGTGAAGTTTAATGAACCATAAGAGTAAAATAGTTGTAATTAAAGATTAATTTTCCTTCCTCGGCTTTATTGTAATTTAATTAATTATTTTATTAACAACGTCCCATTTTCATTACTTTTAGCTTGCAAGTTTCGGATCTTTTCCGTTTGGTGCCCACCAACACTACAAAAATGATCTTTTTCCGTTTGGTGCCCACCAACACTACAAAAATGATCTTTTTCCGTTTGATGCCCACCAACACTGCAAAAATGATCTTTTTCCGTTTGGTGCCCACCAACTCTACAAAAGTTATCCTTTTCCGTTTGGTGCCCACCAACACTACAAAAATGATCTTTTTCCGTTTGGTGCCCACCAACACTACAAAAATGATCTTTTTCCGTTTGGTGCCCACCAACACTACAAAAGTTATCCTTTTCCGTTTGGTGCACACCAACACTACAAAAATGATCTTTTTCCGTTTGGTGCCCACCAACACTACAAAAATGATCTTTTTCCGTTTGGTGCCACCAACACTACAAAAATGATCTTTTCAGCAGAAAGCATATAGCAACATCCCGAACATGGAAGGTTATTTTTACCGTCGCGAAACTGTAAATCCTGAAATTTGCAGCCAGCCATACCCGAAATATTGAAAGTATGTGACACATTTTAAAGCGAAGAAATAAGCGTCAATGTGGAACTCATCGCCAGATGGTTGACTCTTATGAATTGATATGGAGAAATAGAAACAAAGATAAAGATATATTCAAAAAAAATGTTAAATAACGCAGAATTCGATAACTAAATATGTAATGTTATATTATTAATTATTTTATTTTATTGCATTACTGATGTTATTTTCAAAACGATCTGTTGGTGAGCACCAAACGGAAAAAAAACCAAGTCAACTTGGTTTTTATAACATAGTAGATAATGCAAGGAGTTTGAAGTCACTCATCCGGCTGAAAAAAAAACGCCATTTGTAATGATCTTACGTAACTAAGTACATCTTGAGACATTCATTTTTATTGCTGTTACATTTCCCGTTTCACACGTTGCCTATAGCAACGCGCAGTTCATCTTTTCCTGCGCCATCAACATCGAATATACGTGTAGAAGCGTTGAAACTGGTGAATATAATTTAATGGTGGTCACTTATCTCCAGACCAGCCGCGGATTTTTTTTTTTTTTTTACTTAGGTTCCATAACTCATATACAAAAGTACTGACACTTGTCGAGTGGGATCTAATGCTGATCACATACCTCCATGTCAAATTGCAAATAGCTAAAAGGTGGTGTTTGATCCGTCGATGTGTACTGTATTTTTTTAACACAAGGTGCAGTTCCCACCACAACCAGCCAGTAGAGTTTGGTCGTCTGTTTTGTTGTAACCATTTATAAAACTTTCTTGCAACATAATTGGTTCAGCGGTAAGTTTGCAGGCTAAAAATCGGGTTTCGTTACCCGTGGTGGGTAGGCACAGATAGCCCCCATTGTGTAACTTTGTGATTGACAATAACCAAACAAAACGTAAAACAATTATTTTTCCGTTAACCAACTATAGACAACATTTTATGGATTATCAACAGAATTATTGATTTAAATCTGCCATCCCTCTCTAATGCTCCCCAGTGGCACAGCGGTATGTCTGCGGACTTACAACGCTAGAAACCGAGTTTCGATACCAGTGGTGGGCAGAGACAGATAGCCCTTGTGTAGTTTTGTGCATAATTAAAAACAAACAAACTCTCTCTAACAACGCCCCCCAGTGGCTCATCGGTATATCTGAAGGCTTACGACGCTGAAAACCAGGTTTCGATACTCGCATTGGGCACAAGACGGATAGCCCATCGTGTAGTTTTGTGTTTAACTACAACCAAACAAACCCTATATATACGGATCATTTAAGAGAAGCTATAATTCAATGTGAAATACTACTGTTTTTGTCTTTTAAATTGGCGTTTCATTAAAACTCTAACTTGTAAATAAAATATACACTGATTTTTGTTTTAGAAGCGTTCTTATGTCCTTTAATTATTGACGTGTAGCCTTGATTTTTGTCGAATATGTGCAATTGAATTTTGCCCGCGTATTACCTGTAATTTAGCAGCGAAACCAAAAAAGTGAACTTCTTTGTATACAGAGTATAAGCCCTAGCTCAGATATTTTAACCACATCCATTCGCGTAAGAACAACAGAAACCAGACGCGCGTGATTTACGTCAATATATTGATTATTATTGTTATTAGTGAATGCATTATTATATACTCTAAGACTACTATAGCTGAATTGATGGATCCCAGGGGATGAGCCCGTTTCTGATGGTCTACCAAACAAAGTTACCCCTAGACCTAATAAACTGAGTTTTTCAAAAGGTTTCATGAGTTGTTGGAGTAATAATCTCCCAATTACCAACCCCCCCTCCTCCCTCCTGAGCTGGATGAATTTTAAATCAGTAATATCTAGCACTCCAAAATCGATAGTCCGAAAACTATGGGAAGTAGTTTTTTGTTTTTTTTAACAACGTCAAAAGGGTTGCTCATTTTAACCACAGTTTATCGACCTTGTTGTTCTTATAATACATTGGAACTTCCACAAACTATTGCAGTCGCTGGTGTTTTATTCTAAAAAAAAAATACCTCATGACAAACTGTGTATTCTTCAATATCCAATAAGCTAAGAGACTGAATATTTTGGTGACGCAGAATGACAGCAGCTAGTCTGTTCATTAGCCAATTCGTACTGTGACACATATTTATATATTTCCCACACGTATGTTAATTTTAGAATCTGAAGGAAAGAGAGCGTAACATAACAACATGTTCTTACCTCGTATGGTTTGTTTCAAATACGCTGTTCTATAGTGTGGAATTATATATATATGCAATGTTCCCTTTAATTTTTTCAATCCATGTGCGCCAGTATTGACTTTCAGGGTCATCAAGGACGTCAACGTGTTGAGACTCCTCACCATTACTGAGAATGTGCGCGGCTGGAATAATTAAGTGCGCGGGACTTGATTGGTTGTTGTGCCGCCGAGCACCTTAGAGGGAACACTGTATAGTATGTATGTGTGTATTTGTTATGAGTGTAATTATATTAATGAATTTTATTATTAGATAATAGTTATCTTTCGAGCTGAAACGAGTATTTCAACAACTGTGACTATCGCGTATTTATAAGCTGATCAGATAGATATCAACGACAGAGTGAGTTTATTTTAAAGGAGAAATTAAAAAGGAATTTACTGTTGGTATTTTTCCGGGGGTCTTTATCTTATTCCCGATTAACAAGTGATTAAAAGGTTTAAGAAAGCACATGATGGAATCGAGTTTCTTAACATACAGATACAAACAACATTCCTATCAAGGAACCAGTTCGCAAGTAACGGAACAGGTTTTTTTCCACTGGTAGTCACGAGATCTCTGATGTAAGATAAGTTGACCTGGTGACCTAGCACAGGAGTACTTGGTTCCGTCGGAACTGGTAGCGCCCAACGTATGGGTCTAGTTGCTACTAGGTTAATCCATAATCTTGGATTCTTATGTTTTAAAACTTCGCATTTAATGTGTAAAGCGTGACGAAGAAACGTATTTCTCAGTTAAAGAAAAAAAAATAACAAATGATTCGTGCATTCTATTCATTATAGGTTTCAGTTTTCTTGTGTATTAAGTTATGACGTCATGTACTTCTTGTCGGTTTGTTTTCTATAACTGGCTTTAATATATCTTAGTTCTGGTCTTGAAAGCTTACTTTTGATCAGAAGGTATTAATAGTCTGATAAGCATGTTTGTTTCTTTCGAATATTTGCGCAAAGCTAAAGAAACAAGGGTAGTTTGCGTTAGCTGTCACTAATTTTGAACTGATAGCGGTGGTGGCGCATGTAAATGAAAAATAATAGTTTCAAGTCCTATTGGGTTAGTAATACACTAACTAAACACTAACTGGAGAGTTAATTTCTATAAAAATGTTGGTAGAATGGGCAATATAGGAGGTTACTCTTGTTTTACCCTATGACACTCACGACAGTTAGGGGTACTCAAAAAACTCACCTGAAAATGTGTGTATGGCCATAACGACATGACTAAGACGTCTCATTTTGCGGTTTTAACTGATAAACACCGATACTACATTGTCTTGAAATATTACACGTCTCGACCGTTAGGGGTAAGTTTGTTTTTATAACTTCATATAAAAGATGAGTTGCTCTTACAAAGCTTTAACATAAATAAAACTATGTTTTTTACTTGTTGTTACTTCTATAAGAAAAATTAACGTGTAAAGACTATACGGTATATTAGTATACTCATTACAGTACTAAGAGCGAAAATTTCGAAAAACACCGAATTTAAATATCTAAATAAAACTATAAAAAAGCTAAAAATAAACAGAAGTTCTAGACATAACATTTACTAAACTAGCTAAAACGACCTTGTCTTAATTTCGAGAACTTTCCATACTTTCAACTGAAGCTTTGTAAGATATGTCCATTAAAGAGTAGTGAGGAATCTGGAGATTTCTTCCCGTTGTCACAAAAACGTACTCCATTGGTGCGTTATATGAGTGACAGTCAAACCCCACTATTCGATTAGAGTAGCCCACGACTTAGCGATGGGCGCTGTTAACTAGCTGCTTTCTCTCTATTTGTTTAGAGGTGACCGTCGTGGAGTAATCGTTGTCAGTATGTATGTTACAACATGTCAACGGTGTTCTTCTGTGCCTATCTAAAAATCTGAACCACTGTTTTACTGGTTTGTCAGACAACAAACGTCTTTCTGTGTGGAATAGTTGTATATGGTATCGAACCCCATGGGACAGGTGTGATGTCGTGGAAATATCAGCCCCATCCCAGAAGTTGATATAGTTAATAAGACACTCTGTCAAGTGATTTAATCTATGGAAGACTTGTTTCGGTTTGTTTTCATTTTAAATGCTAAATTGGTATAGTATAAATAAGGGTTAACTTTTTCTAAAACAAAACACATATATGTATTAAGCAGCACGGTCAGTCTAACAAATTATAAGGTCTAGTATTTGCATGCACTACACTCACTATACCCGGCAATAATACAGCTAGTGGTTTGAGGAACATAAAACAAGACAACAGTAAGGCCTTTTATACTACCCTGACCAACAACTTCTTTTCAGGTGCTTACTCTTGGTTTGGTGGGGTTGAATTGCAGTAAGGGTAAATGCTTGTATTGTACGCTCGCGATATTTCGTTACTTGTTCAAGTGCAGTTAATGTTGTAATAAGGCAAAACAAGTGCTTCGATGCAGGACCCGATAGGTTGGACAAGATCACGTACTTCTGAGTGAGTAACTTAGCTCAGAAGACTCTTATCTCGTCAAATCATTTACTGTCCGACGTAGTTCAGAGGGCAGTGTTGGTTTAGATACTATTTTCACTTACTAATACTTAGGACTGGTGGTTAGGGCACATGACTCGTATTCTGTTTGGTCGCGGGTTCGAATCTCACCACCGGACATGCTCGTCCTTTTAGCCGTGGGGGCGTTATATTGTGACGACAATCCCACTTTCTGTTGGTAAAGAGTATCCCAAGAGTTGGCAGTGGGTAGTGTTGACTAGCTGCCTTACTTCTAGCCTATCACTTCTAAATTAGGGGGCGACTAACGCAGATAGCCCGCGAGTAACTTTGGACGAAATTCAGCAAACAAAGCCGGGTCCATTGTTAAAAAAAGACGTACTGCTCACCATGTGATATTAGTTTAACCTTCAATTCTAAACTACTTAACGTTCAAAACTCCTCGAACATACGGTTTTTATGGTAAAGAAATTATTAAGTGATTTTCAATACTTCCTGGCAATAGTTCAGCAGTATTTATTTTTTGCCTACCATTATTGGATATGTTTGGTAAAAGGAAATGATTGTATTTTAATCTTCTACATTCCAATAAAATATTCAAGTTTAAAGCGTAACGGTTGGGTGTGACTTCAGATTAGCGTGCCCAGACCATGAATTCGATGATTCGTGGTTCGCCACCCGTTGCCGCAAAAAGGCGCTTAGCACTTTGAGGTCGTTGTTGCGCTTATAATATTATGTGTTTCTAATTAAGCACAAAGCTACACAATGGGGTATCTGTGCTCTGCCCACCACGGGTATCGAAACCCGGATTTTGGCGTTGTAAGTCCGCAGACATGCCGCTGTGCCACTGGGGGGCGCTTATAATATTAACAGTCTATTCGATTAGACAATAATTAGCGATGGTTTGTACTGATTAACTGCCTTCCCTTCTGCCTATCATTTAAAAATTGGGGACGCCTATGCGTAAATAGACCTCGTGTAGTTTTATACGAAATTTTGGAATAAACAAACAATAAAGTAAGCGTTTCGCTTGTCATATAAAAATATAATTGCCAATTGAGATTTAAAGGGTCGAGTCTTTTGTGAACAATAGCCGTGGTGGGCAGAGGACAGATAGCCCATTGTGTAGATTTGTGCTTAATTACAAACAAACAAACATTTTTGAACGAGTGACTCAAAATATTCAAACATCAAATGTAAATATTTTAAATTATTATTATATTGACAAACACTTCATTGTTTTTCTGTTCTAATTTAACTGGTGAGGCTAATTAGGCCTTCATCTTTCAACATATTGAATCCAAAAATATTGTGCTCAGATGGAAGGTTCAACTTGATTTCCGTGTAATGTGATTGTACAATACAATCATATTAACTGGTAATACAATCATATTAACTGGTAATACAACCATATTAACTAGTAATACAATCACATTAACTGGTAACCAGTTAATGTGATTGTATTACCAGTTAATATGATTATATTACTAGTTAATATGGTTGTATTACTAGTAAATGTGATTGTATTACCAGTTAATATGATTGTATTACCAGTTAATTTGATTGTATTACTAGTTAATATGATTGTATTACCAGTTAATATGATTATACTACCAGTTAATATGATTGTATTACCAGTAAATGTGATTGTATTACCATTTGAGATCTTTTTAACTATTTTAAGGTAATTATGTGCAAATTGATGAACTAGAAGAAGTAAAATTGTTGTTCATGGTAAATGTATTTGGTATTTTCAAACGTATCGGACCTTATGCAACACGTGGACAAAAGAGCCAGGTCAGAAAGCCTAAGGTTGAGGCATAACCATCCCTAACTTAGAGATGCTGACCAGAGGAAGAGCAAGCAATCATAGCACCTGTCGCCTACACTTCCTGTTCGGATAAGAATAGCCGTACGGGGAGTGTTCAGCGATATATCGAGGCTCGAATCTTGAACTTTTTGATATGTATTGTACATTAAAATCCAGTAATTTGGGTAAAATGTTTTCGATACCTTGAAATAAAATCCTCACGGAAAGAAAGTAGCATAGCTTCACTTTTAAAATACAGACTACCAGTACATATTCCAGTCAAAGCTGACCACCTTGAGAGCAAACTCAACATCAGACAGGGAGGGGGGGGGGGAGCTCAAGGAATTATGATTGTAAGATGAAAAACATGTTTAAAAGTTAAATACAAAGACTAGATATTTGTAAGTTAAAAGTAAATTAAGAAAATTATAAAAAAGAAGAAAGAAATAGGAAGATACAGTTCAGACTACAGGTCCACCCTGAAGAGTTAAGGTTGGTGACACGACTCCAGACTTTCTGAATGTTAAGATCCGTAAAGAAGCAGTAAAAATTGAAGTACTGCTGATAAGCGAAGAATTTTAGTTTATTTAAATAATTGTACACTTAGAATAAATACCAATTGCTGAAGACTTTAGCCATAAAGAATCAAACTATACCAATGACTGAAAACTTTAACCATAAAGGATCAAACTACACCAATGATTGAAGACTTTAACCATAAAGGATCAAACTACACCAATGATTAAAGACTTTAACCATAAAGGATCAAACTACACCAATGATTGAAGACTTGAACCATAAAGGATCAAACTACACCAGTGACTGAAAACTTTAACCATAAAGTATCAAACTACACCAATGACTGAAGACTTTAACCATAAAGGATCAAACTATTACGAATTCGAGAAGCGTTAGAATAAATTTGCTTGTATGGTGATGATCGGTGTCTCGTGTACTTCAGTTAACATTGGTACAGGATTTAATAATCTTTGAAGATATACAAACAAAGTCAAGTACAAATGATGTTTCCATGTGTTACAGAAAGATGACCAGAAGAGGGACTTGCTCTATTCATAGAACAAACCAGAGCTTCTGTCAGACGCACGTGAATTAACCTTGTTTTTGTCTGCGTCAAATTAACTTTGTGAAGTCGTAAGATAAAGTTAAACTGTGCCTTTACAGCATCTGCCTTACATTTTATTTTCTGTATGAGGAACACTACTACTATTATTACTATATTACACTACTACTGTTATTGTATTACACTACTACTGTTATTATATTACACTATTACTGTTATTATATTACACTATTACTGTTATTCTATTACACTACTACTTTTAGTGTATTACATTACTACTGTTATTGTATTACACTACTACTGTTATTGTATTACACTACTATCGTTATTGTATTACACTACTACTGTTATTGTGTTACACTGTTGTTACCATTGTATTACATTACTACTATTATTGTATTACACTACCACTATTATCGTGTTAAAGCACTACTGTTACTATGTTACATTATTACTACTATTATTGTATTACACTACCACTATTATCGTATTAAAGCACTACTGTTACTATGTTACATTATTACTACTATTATTGTATTACACTACCACTATTATCGTGTTAAAGCACTACTGTTACTATGTTACATTATTACTACTATTATTGTATTACACTACCACTATTATCGTGTTAAAGCACTACTGTTACTATGTTACATTATTACTACTATTATTGTATTACACGACTACTGTTACTATATTAAATTACTACTGTTACTGTATTAAATTACTATTGTTATTTTATTACAGTATTGTTGTTATTGTAGTACACTATTACTGTTAATGTATTACACCACTACTGTCATTGTATTACACCATTACTGTTAATGTATTACACCACTACTGTCATGTATTACACTACTACTGTTATTATATTACACTATTACTCTTATTGTATTACACCACTACTGTTACCGTATTAAACTACTGCTGTTGTTGTATTACGCTACCACCACTGTTATTATATTACACTATTACTCTTATTGTATTACACCACTACTGTTACCGTATTAAACTACTGCTGTTGTTGTATTACGCTACCACCACTGTTATTGTATTACGCGATTACTTCTGGTAATGCATTACCGTTACCGTTTAAAACAGTTATTTTTGCCTCGGTAATCGACGAGTAAACCTCAGTGTACTTATCATAAGGCTAGCTAGTTTTGTTTTGTGGACTAGTGTAAATATCGTGATTTTTAAAAGAAATAGTTAGAACGTAGCAACCAGTTTAAAAGTTATTGTTTACATTTATATCACATCAATGTTTATTCGATCCTTTGCGTTTGTTTCACAGTAGATAGGACATGTGTCTAAGCCGATTGTCTTCAACCATACTTTCCCGTCATACACGGTGTTTGTACTATTCGCATAACTTTTAAGGTTTTAATTTATAAGAATATTGTACTTTGGAATGCAGGGAAAGCACGTTTTGTATTGAAAACAGAATAATTGCTTTATTTTAATAAATCTAGTGTTGTTTACGGTTCGTATGCCACATTACATGTGCTACAGTGTATGTGGTACAGTGCTATCCGCCCAAGATTTGTGTTTCCGATTGGTTCACTAATTACCACACTTGGGCGAGGCTGTTGTTGCCCAGCAACTGACGAATAGTTTTTTGTTTTTTGTTGTTGTTTTTTTAGTCAAGGCTAACATTAATGGTACTACAGAAACAGGAGAGATAGTTTATAGTTCCTAAACAAACGCAGTCCTGACAGCACTGTTATTAGGCTTGTAATTCACTTATACGCAGTGTAAAAAAAAGGTTAAAAACGACCTTATATTGATTAAATAGCGAGTTTTGGCAGCGTATTGAAAGGAACTGTGTCAGCTTTTCTCATAACGTAGCTGTAAGTATACAGTGTTCCAGACCCCCTAGCGGCAGTAACCTGTGTGACGCCTTTTGGCTACGGGAAAGTGTGTCAGCCATTATGTAATACAACCAACCTGTGTATAAACTTCTATTTTTTCTTTTTTTTTTCTGGGCCAACTTCCTGATTGCGTTGGCTAGGCATGTGTGGAGCGTGAGCCGTGTCTTTGACCTCGCTTGGCAGCCCGTTAGGAGACCCACTTTTCCCGAATGTAGGGGACGCCTCAGTGACCGAGAAGAGGTCGCTTGGGTGACGGACATATACTCGAAACATTTATACGAACGGAATTTGCTCAGATCATTGTTTTGGGTCTTGGTGTCAGAACAACAACCTGTCAGTTTTAAACGTTTACCAGTTCTGTTCACGGTATCTCTGCTGGGTATGATTCTTAGACGCATGCGCAAGAGCGAGATTATCTTTATACTCTCGTATTAACCATATATACATGAATAAGATAAGTGTGTTTATTCAAGAATAGCTTTGTGAATTGTCATTCAGTCTTCCTTGTCGCGTTTTTCGTATCCGTTTGTAGTTCAGCGCATGCGTAAACCAGAGACACGAGATGGGTGTGATAGTATTTCACGATTATTACACAGACAAATACTAATCTGGAATTCTTAGCATTTTGTGTGTCAAAGAATGTGATTTTTTTTCTGTTCATGTTTTATTCATAAAAGTTTCTGAAAATCATAGATAGAAAAACGTATTCGAGTTACTGTTGGTGAAGTTCGTTTATCATTCGCATACGTAACGCTAAACATTATGTACCCGTTAAAGCATAGTTTAAAGTATTTCTTATCTTTTGTTGATAGCCCTTTGTTTCATTTTTTTAATTAAAATTAGTTATGTTTTGATGGTTAATAATAGTTTAATTTGTTAGAAACAACTTTTACAAATTGTTAGTATATTGCTAATTCTGCGCCCCCTGGCGGCGCAGAAGTAAGCTGGATGGCTTACAACGCTAAAATTCGGATTTGGTTTCCTGTGGCATTGTATAGTTTTTGCGCTTAACAACAAATAATCAAATATTTCTGCGCTCACGATATGTAATGGCACAGTGTGTTAATTATCACAAATAAAGTCTCATATTTGTTTCATTAATTCGCAAAGAAGAAAGAAACAAAAAAACAATAAAAAATATACCTAACGTTCACTTAATTATTTGCCGTAAGTAATATATTTGAAACACCTTTAAAATACAATTATAAGTACATATTTTTATATTTATGCGTCAACTTTCCACTTGTTTTACAAGCTATTAGGAATACTGCAGGGCACCAAACTAACTTTTAGCATTTAAAAGTTTACTATTTAAACGCCGACAGCTAGCGAAGCATTATAACATTTGTGATAAAAATCAAATAAACTGTAAATGCCTTTCTTCACATTTCTTTTGCCCCCCAGTGGCACAGCAGTATGTCTGCGGACTTACAACGCTAGAGTCCGGGTTTCGATACCCGTGGTGGGCAGAGCACAGATAGCCCATTGTGTAGCTTTGTGCTTAATTACAAACAAAACAAAAAACAACATTTCTTTTAATTGGTCTATTTCGAATGCTAAGTCAGAGGTGTGTAAAAATTCCATGTCACATATATATCTTTTGTCTGTCACAAGTCACTGCCTAAGATAAACTCTTATCACCCAGCCCAAATGAAGAGTTTTAGTATTAAACAAAAGGCCTCTTAGGCAGTGACTAAAGGGAAACAAAATATAGATCTAAAATGTTATTTTACACACCTCTGATTTAGAATCTGAAATGGAAAAATTAAGAGGAATGTGTAAAAAATCTTTAGTCTGTCTACGTGATTTTGATCACAAATTGTAAGTGTAATCATTAGCCTTACATCTGTCTCGCAAACGAAATGTGAATTTGATTGTTGTTTTTTTGTTGTTGTTGTTTTTTGATGGATCGCCAGGTTTTAAGGAAACTTTTAGGTGTTTCAATATAAACAGAAAGAAAAAGTTAAATGTGCGTGTAAGTATTATATGGCAAAACTAAGGCTTTCTGCTGCCGTCCCTAATTTTGGACGACTGACGCTAAGAGATTGGCTGTCACTATTATAACACACCCACAGCTTATGTACGGGGGCATATTTGATGGTTCTCACAGATTCAAACACGACACGCTAGCTCCAAAATCCGGAGCTCTGCCATAGGGCTAACTCGTGCTTTCTGCATTTGAGTGTGAGGGTTAGTATATTGCCTTAGAGTACTCAAGAGATATGCCAGATATTTATAGAGCAGACGACGTAACTGTTTTCTTAATCTGAAATTTTTTTTACGAATTGTGTATATGTCGTTCATTGCTTGTGGAGGTCTACATATTGCTTCATATTGACTAATTTCATAATTTTTCTGTTACAGCACTCAGTGTAAATAATTGAGCAAACATTTCAGTGAAATCATTATTTTTTTTGTGTCAAATGCACAGAAAACCCTAGCGGTGATTAGTGGGATTAATTACAATAATGACGTGTTTTTTTTTTGTTGTTGTTATAATTTTTTTCCCTGATTCATATGTTGTTGGGGACCCGCGAAAAATTTGGTGCATAAACAGTTCAGAAAAATGCATGTAAAAAGCCGATGATATCTTTTTCAGTAATTCTAGTGCTAATCGCTATTTTTGGTTTCCGATTGCTGAAAATTATGTTATAAGTTTGTCATTATCAGCATTTGTTGGAACAGTGATCCCAAACATGAAACTATTCAAGGTGAAACATGTTAACAGATTAGCTGTTCCTTTTTGATGCTGGAAATTGCTAGACGAGTTTTCCTTTTTAATAAAATATTTCAACATGAAAATGCAGATTGGAATACGTAAAAAGGTTTGTTTTGAATTTCGCCCAAAGCTACATGAGGGTTATCTGCAATAGCCGTCCCTAATTTGATAATGAAAGACTAAAGGGAAGGCAGCTAGTCATCACCACCCACCGCTACTCTTTTTACTAATGAATAGTGGGATTAGACTTTCACATTATAACGCCCCCACGGATGAAAGGGCGAGCATGTTTGGTGGGATGGGGGATTCGAACCCGCGACCTTGTGAGTCCAGCGCCCTATCCACCTGGCCATGTCGGGCCTACGTAAAAAACAGAGAAACTTATTCAATACTTTTGATTTCAATTTCTAGGTTAAATACTTAGCAGCAGTTAAATACTTGTTGTGTGGCTCAGCGATCAACTTTAGCACTTATAATAACTCATAAAGCTAGAATTCAGGGTTCGATACCCACAACATACCCATCTTTGATAGCCAAGTATGTAGTAGCTTTGTGCTAAAAACAAAGAAACAAATACGTGTTTTTGCGAGTCTGTTACTGGATCCTCCGTTTTCATTTTAGAACTGTGTTTATTTTACATTTGTTCTTTTTTTTTCCAGTCCCCAAATCAGACACAGACGAATAATAGACAAGAGGGAATCCTCAATAGCCGCGGCACTTGAAATCCTTTTAGGCAGGATTAAAGTAAATTAATTTATGAGACCTTTTTTCTTAGCTATATTTTTGTTCGCCAGCAATACCAAGCGTGGGGCTCGCGTATACCCGATTTTATTCATCAGGATCTCTACCACCCTAACCTCAAATTGAAATTATTTTAGGCAGGATTAGAGTAAATTAAACTACGAGGCCTTGGGTGTGATCAAATATATCAATCGAAAGGGTTTGACCCCGAGTCCAAAACTGTAATTAGATCTCAAATCCGTCAAGAGATGACGGAGCTATGAGCTAAAAGTTTGCATTTGAAATAGAACTCAGAGCCGTTCTTTGAGCCGCTACGTCGTGGCTAACAAGAGGAAATCCTCAATAGCCGCGGCTGTAATTAGATATCAAATTGGTCAAGAGATGGAGCTATGAGCTAAAAGTTTGTACTTAAAAAAAAAAACTCAAAGCCATTCTATGAGCCGCAATGCTGCAACTGAAAATTTCATTTTGATAGTTAGTGTATACGTTTGTTATATATGAGATATATGTGAAGGCGAAATATCAAGAGAAAATGGTGGCATCGGGAACTAATAAAATGTGTTTAAATAGAAAAGAAATGACACTTAATATTTAATATTAGCCAGATCGATTAACACTATTAGAATGTGTGGTTATAAACACATACACGCATATATATATATATATATAAATGATGCTATACATCAAAATTTTCTGTTGCTTGAAAATTAGGGCCTAATGACCAACTCTTATATAATCTATTGTAGGCAGGCGAGGTTCCGGACACTATGTATTGTTTGTTTGTTTTTGAAGTTAAGCACAAAGCTACACAATGGGCTATCTGTGCTCTGCCCACCACGGGTATCGAAACCCGATTTCTAGCGTTGTAAGTCCGCAGACTGTGCCACTGGGTATGCGTGTGTGTATGTCGACAGAACAAAATGGTTTAACTGACATCATCCAATTTTGTTGTAGCCGAAATATAAAGTTTCGCTACCAGAATCCTTTTATCAAACAGTATGGTAAACTCTTTAAGCTGAAATGTACGAGCGTGTGTGTTCAGTTACATTATTGATTTTCAGTACAACGTTGTTTTTTTTTCATACTCGCTATATATGGTTAATATGTAGTTTACATTACTTGGATTTTACGCCACTTTCAGCAGGGAGCCTTTTGTTGAGGTTGCAAACTAAATCCCATGTTTTTATTGTTGTTTTGTTCGGAATGCGATAAATTATAAAGATTTTGGACATGTCACGCTGAGCTATACTCAGTTCATGAAATTTACGTCAGGTGGCAGTTGTGCAGTGTCTCCAGTTGGTCATTTTTCTTTGAACATCACTGACTGTAATAATTAATCTACAGCAGCGCCATCTTCGAGAAGAATATACCCGGAAATGGCCTTTTGGCCTCGTTTCGCACAAGTCACCTCATCCACCTGAAAGAGAGGTGTGCGCATGTGTGAACACCAGTTCCCCTATCTCCTCCCCAGCGTTTGCACCTAGAAGATAATAAATAGAAGCTGCTAGGAATGACCCCATTTTGTTTAAATCTGCTATTTGCTAATAATGTAATGAAAAATTTATAAATATGTTACAAGTTAAATATATCAGAAACATCTAGATAAATGCTGTAAGTATTTATTTAATTCAAGCATTTTCGTTGAAGGTGAACTCTACAGACATTAATAATCACTCTAAATATGACATCACGATGGAGTGGTAGATTAAAAAAATAACAAAGATTAAAAGTAAAAATTCAAATATACAAAAAAAACACGTACGAACTTCATATTTTTAAAAAGTAAGTGTTGTTGTCTGGAACGATTTTTCGGAATATTTTTCTTTCGCTTCCGCTCTATTTCAATGTTTTGTTTCTTTGGAAGCTCGCGCAAAGCTACACGAGGGTTATCGGTGCTAGCTGTCCCTAATTTAGCAGTGAAAGACTAGAGTGAAGGCAACTTGTCATCAACGCCAACTCTTGTGCTACTCTTTGACAACGAATAGTGGGATTGACCTTTACTTTATAACGCCCCACGATTGAAAGGGCGATCATGTTTGGTAGGAGGGGGATTAGAACCCGCAGTTTGCGAGTCAAGCGCCCCAACCCCCTGTCTATGTCACACATGAACACATTTTGTAAAATGGAAAAATTACATACATGTTGTCCAAATGATCATTCAATTGAATATTACGTGTTGATAGATCACGAATCCGTTTTCGTTGAATTCGCATTCTATCACAGTTTCTTTTTGGTTTGGTCAATGCCATTTTCGTGGCAATCGGAATATGTTATACAGGGCGGTCCAAATTTATCTTTCCTCTTTTAAAATTTAATAATTAAATAGCTAAGGAAATACAACCACGCAGTTTTCAACATGTTGTAGCCCAACTCAAACAGTTTTTATTGTCATGTTTTGCTTTGTTTTTTTCTCCTCAGTGAGTAGTGTTACCCCGTAAAATGCCATCCGTGCAAGGAAAGTCTCCATCTATCGTTTGGCTTGCAGAGACCAAGTCAGTGACTGTGGTGCAACATACTTACAGACGCCAGTACAGGAAAGAAGTATGGGGGTATGTTAAGGATATCGTGTATCACATATTTGTGGCAAAGTCACGGAACTAAAAACCAGGATAACGGACGCCATCACCACTGTAACTGTGGACTGAAATTGAATATCGGTTAGACTTGCTAAGAGCCACTAATGGTGCACACGTACAAGTTTACTGACATGTCGATAGAAACTGTTTGAGTTTGGCTGTAAAGTGTTGAAAACTACATGGTTGTATTTCCTTAATTAGTTAATTATTAAATTTTAAAATGGGAAATATAACTTTAGACTACCCTGTACAATATACAAAATTTACAGGTTTACAGTTCGCGTTGCCACTGATTTTGAAGCTCTTTCATGATTTAAATGTGATTTCTTTGCCGGATTGTAGATACTTTTGTTATTTTTCAAATTTTTGTTACTTTTGTTACTGCAAATGTTCACATTTACACCTTTCTTTCTCCTCGTAAACTTTGCGCATGTTTAAACTTATTTTAAGTTGTTGTTTTCTACCTTCAACTGTGTATTATGTTTGTTTTTTGTTGTAAAATCCCTCAGATTTTGACTTTGTTTTATTATTCCAGTATTTGTGCGGATTGCATTGAATGTTAAAATTAGTTGGATTCTTTGTGGTAATGAGAGGGACCTTACATTGTTCACTTTGCATGGCTTTTTCTTTCTGTTTCTATGATTCTGATCTTTTTTAAGTTTTTAGGATATATTTGAATCGTCAAGTTATTATTTTATCCATATCTATATACTACTTCACCCACACTTATTTTATTAGCCGTAGATTATATCATGTTTGTTTGTGGTTTAAGCGCAAAGCTACACAATGGGCTATCCGCGCTATGCTCACCACGGGTATCGGAACCCGGTTTCTAGCGTTGTAAGTCTGCCGACATAGATTATATCATGATGCTTGGATTACTTGAACAATAAAGGTAGGTAAGTTATAATTGTAAACACTGAAGCCTTTTCAAAGATGTTAAGAACTTCTGAACACGACAAAAATAACTAACTAATTAAGAATTAATATACTTTAAAAAGTAATTTCATGATACATAATGTCCAGCGCTGACAAGGAATGCTTAATGTAATAAAGCAATGCGCCAGAAAACTAAAATGGATACAAACGTGAAGAGAAGATCAAAAAGGGGTTTCTGAGGGCATTTTTGTAACTGTTCGTGTGGGATTTCTAACGTCTAGCATAAGTATACGGCGAGATCTAAAAAACTTTTAAACTTATGAATCCATTAAATTATGTTGTGTTCACGTACGGTATTAACTCAGACTCCTAGTAAACGCTACAGGTCAAGTCTATTAAAGATGCACGGACTTTACGTTCTTCAATTTAGGGGATGAATGAATTGATTGATACGGTGTTTGTGACAAAATATATGAATACTGCTGAAATAAGCACACAGAAAAATAATTTAAATTCAGTGTATCGAATGAAATGTACTTGTTCGATGTTGTAATAATATAAACAAAGGAAATAAGAAAATGATCTCCAGCCTTCCGTGCAAATACCTGTCAAGTTTACTTTCCTACCTTTTTTTTTTTTATTGTCATTTTGGAATGTTCATTTTCCTTCGTTATTGTGGTAAATTATTATAATAAT
>NW_013666877.1:250732-252347 GCF_000517525.1 Limulus polyphemus | reverse complement strand
AACAGTCTAAATAAAACACGGAATTGTTTTTGTTGGTTCCTAATTCAACAATGTTACTTTCAGGTAACAGTCTAAATAAAACATGGAATTGTTTATGTTGGTTCCTAATTCAACAATGTTACTTTCAGGTAACAGTCTAAATAAAACATGGAATTGTTTATGTTGGTTCCTAATTCAACAATGTTACTTCTAGGTAACATAACGTTTTATAACTTAC
Organism: Limulus polyphemus; assembly: GCF_000517525.1. Taxonomy (NCBI): domain Eukaryota; kingdom Metazoa; phylum Arthropoda; class Merostomata; order Xiphosura; family Limulidae; genus Limulus; species Limulus polyphemus. The sequence goes on along the minus strand of NW_013666877.1, from coordinate 252,130 downwards.
AAAAATACCCCCCAAGTGGCACAGCGGTATGTCTGTGGACTTAAAACGCCAGAAACCGGGTTTCGAAAACCGTGGGGGGCAGAGCATAGATAGCCCATTGTGTAGCTTTGTGCTTAACTTCAAACAAACAAACTTACAAAATATATTTCACAAAAACATATTTTTGTGAAACGTAGACCTATTTAAGAAAAACATTCCAAGAAAACTTTTTCCCCACTGTATTTTCATAATACGTTCAACAGAGTATTAAACAGATAGAAAAACGTGTATCATTAACATAAAACAACTGCATACAAAATAGTGAGCATTCTAAATGGAAGTTTGAGAGAAACGAGATAATAATTAACATTAAAACATTTCCTCTGGTCTAATTAAATATGTTTATATAAAAAAAAAACGCCGAAAAACGATAGAGTTCATTTTAAGTGAGGTTATGTGTATTACACTCTAATTCGGCAATTTTATCATTCTTAAATCTAGCTATATTTATTGATGCTCAGCTCCCTCTATTACTGAATTATGTATAAACATATAGGGTTTTTAATGAGTGTATGTTTCAAATATTCGAGGTTATCCAAGAAAGAAACAAGAGAGAATCCTCAATGGCCGCGGCTGTAATTAGATCTCAAATCTGCCGAGAGATGGAGCTATGAGCTAAAAGTTTGCACTTGTGAAAAAAAACAAAAAACTTAGAGCCATTCTATGAGCCACTATGCTGGGGCTAAAACTTTTGCCCGGCATTTCTTTTTGGTTATGATAGTTTATCTGTTATTTTGACTCTGGCTCTAGTTCAGGTATGTTCGAGTGCATCTAATTCAGAAACGCTTAGCAGATTCCCTAAAATCGCCTTTGTAAAGCATTGTGTGTATACATACTCCAAGACTTTTCTTTGATAGATTCTTTAGGGAAAGTATTCATGGTGAAACTTTGTTGAATGGATGGCAACTGCCTGTTGTAGAAACACAAGTGTAGAGGACGACGTTTCGAAAGTCTTCCGCCTTTCGTCTTCATGCGTCAAGGCTTTATCATCGACTTCGGCAAGCTGATTCACCTGAAAACTGTAGTGCTCAGCCGGTCATGGTGTTATATATTAGGTCGTCAAGAAATTAATGTCGCGTTTAACCACCCCACAAAAAACGTACATCACGTATAAATAGTTTAACGAACCGCTTAAACCTCACGTTAGTGTAGTCTATATAATATGTAAAGTTTGGTATATTATATTAATGTCGCGTTTAACCACCCCACAAAAAACGTACATCACGTATAAATAGTTTAACGAACCGCTTAAACCTCACGTTAGTGTAGTTATATAATATATGTAAGTTAAGTATATTATATTAATGTCGCGTTTACCACCCACAAAACGTAACATCACGTATAAATAAGTTAACGAAC